>NC_141853.1:7261305-7564323 GCF_024713525.1 Acromyrmex echinatior | reverse complement strand
ATTCTCTGTTATATAACGTGATGGCTGCGTTTAGTAGATTCAACAGTTGAGTGAGTGCTCGTTGCTATTGATGTATTCTTCTAGATCTAAAATTCTGATTGGATGATCTAAAAGAATACACCAATAACAGCGAGCACTCACTCCAATTGTTGAATCTATTGAATGCTCAATATTATTATTGAATATTTAATCACGCTATAGTAAAAGAATTATGTAAATATAAGTGTATGCATATATAAAATTATATATGCATATTATCTTTACATCTACAATTTGTGGATGTAGCAATTTGTGGATGTGGATTCGTTCTACATCAATTTTTGACACAGCGACTTCATCAGCAGTATTGATATTGTAATACTTACTTCACGAAATTTTATAAAAATAATGTTAGTTTCGATAGAGGCTTTCGAGCGTCACACGGAAAAGGCTTAGATTCTAATAACACACTTTATTCGAGAGACGTTCTGGCAAATGTTTTTTTTTAGGACATAGGGATATCCTCTGAAGGTTCTTTGGAACGTCCCTTGGAGATTTGTGTTATTAGGGAATGATCGCTTTCAGGTTTTTCTTTATTTTAATATGAGTGACCGAATTCGCTATATCGAAGTTTCTTTTTAAATTCTAATATTATTGACAAAAGAAAATGAAAAATTTATAAACATTTTTATATTTTTTTTCTTTTATTGCTGTGAATTTAAATTGAATAAAACATAACAAAAAATTAAAGATCACTTTTTTCTAATTAAAAAAAATTCCTGTAAAAATTTTGTACTAAAAAAGATTTGATGGTCACTCAGTGTTGCTCGGTGTCTTAGGTCACGTTGATCCGGATGAATCTGACATGGAGACGGCTCTGCGCGAGACTCAAGAAGAGGCTGGATTTGTACCAAATGATTTGAAAATCTTCGAGGACGCGAGGCACGAAATGTCGTATAAAGTGAAGGGAAAGCCGAAAATCGTTATTTATTGGTTGGCGGAGCTGCTCAATCCGGACAAACCCGTGAGATTGTCGAATGAACATCAAGCGTTTGACTGGCTCCCGTTGCGCGAGGCGTGTGATCGCGCAAAATACGATGAGATGCGGAAAGCACTCAACGAGTTCGATAATTATGTATCGCGAAATCTTTCGTAGGTTTTGTTCCGGGAGAAACATATTTTTATCTTATGCTTGTTTCTATCAATATAAATTTAATTAATTAATCTTGATTTAACTTACTTTTTATTTATTTTTTTTTTAATTCGAAGAATTAGAAATATTGGGTCATCTAAAAAGTATCCGCGGTTTTTTGTCACTAGATGTGTGTTGATGGTCATATATCTAGTGACAAAGTACCGCGGATACTTTTTAGATGACCCAATATATAAGATATAGAGAATTAATTAAACTGGGATTAAAGTTAATTGTATTGATAGAAATGGGATTACTCCGTTATTTCTAAAATGGCAAATTCGATTGGACACATTCAATGTATACTGACATGTTTACGTCGTACACAAACTGACGTAACATATGTTTAATATAAATATAAAACAAACTAAAAAAATCAAAATGGTGAAATCTTCAATAATGGCTGCGTTGAGCAGAACACAACAGTTTTGCAACCGTTTTATGATTGTTATTGTTGAGATAAGACCATTCTTCTAGATCTAAAAGTATAATCCAATTAGCGTGAAGAAAACTTTCAACAATTGAAAAATAAATGTTCTGCTATATGCAGCTATTATGTCATGGTTCTGTTAAGTAAAATATATAATATGTACATTATAATTCGAAATATTTGTATTTTACTTTTACCAAATTTTTTTTAATTCAAATTAAATTAGCGTACCTTTAACATATCCCAACGTGCATTAGTGCGTCCAATCGAATTTGAAAATAATATAAATTCGTAAATACGCGTTCCATGAAAACAAATTTTTCGATTTAAAATTTTAAATATGTCGACGTTACCGACATATCGTATAGTCTGTTCGCACATTGCTTGATTCTTTAAAAAGTTAAATACTTTTACACTTAAAATAAGATAAATATATATTTATCGGGTGTTGAAGAGAGAGAATACGAAGATTTGAGTGCAAAAAGTGTAAGAAACGTGAACAGACTTACGGCCGGTCTTACCACTTCCGATTAACTTGATCGATTGATTGGGACTGACCAATTGCATTTGCTGTTCAGCAAAATTGACCAATCACGATTGACATCGGCTTCGATCAGGTTAAGAGTTGGTGAGACCAGCTCTCTTACTGTCTATTAAAAGTCATAGTATACAAAAACAATCAGTGATTCTTTAGTGCCTCGCGGAAAAACACATGTAACTCGAATTAATCGCAGTTGAAGATTATTGAAAACGTAAAGTTTCAAAATTCGTAATTTTAAAATTCTTAATTGTGATTGATCAGTTTGTTTAATCACGTTTATCAAGTAGCACGCAGCGTTTATAAAGCGTTAACAAAGCGCTACAAAAGCGCATTTGTATAATTGCTTTTTTAGTGCTTTACAAATGCTGCTACTTATTATATAATTCTTTATATAATTCTTTTATCAAGGTCGATTTGCCAGAAGTTCAAGTGATAATTAATCATGGATAACGTTATACGAAATTTACGATCTTTTATCAAGTATTGGTATTTTCGATACACTCTCGTTACTGAATTATATATGGTAGAAGACTGGGAAAGGAATTTTATCCGTATCCTTTTTACATGGCTTCATCATAATTTTTAGATTTATCCCAATTAAAACATCTCGATATCAATTAAATTGAGTTCTGTGCATAATAATATATAATAATCGCATAAATAACATAACAATAATCTTTATGATACAAGTATAATAGAAAATATAGATTATATAATATAGAATTTTGTAATTATGCATGTAAGACGTTATATCTATCGCTTGTAATCTCCATATTTTTCTTACATTAATATAACAGATATTTTTTTTATAGCCCTCTTCTTTTTCTTCTTTCTCTTCAACTACAAAGTAATGCTGCCAGTCACGCAATACATTTTAGGCCATTGATTGTTGTTCCTGGTACTTATAAAAACTATATTGTTTCAACATTCCAATGAATTCCATTTATGAAAAAAGACTATATTTATTCATGTGAAATATACTAAAAATATAAATTTTGAATAACAATAGTAGTATTAAATTTATCATGAAATTTAGATATACGTCTGCATAGATACAAGAATCCAGTATTAAAATAAGAACCAAGAGGTAAAATTAAGATATTGATATTTACCTTATTTCGAACAATTTAGCAAAATTATATTGAAATATTTCTTTCTTGTTTTATTATGTTAATATGTATAAAGTATGGAAACATTTAAATCTGTCAAAATCATATTTTTAATAAATTAAAAAATTTATCACGTAGAACAATTTCTTATGATAGCTTAAAGCCTATTCTACAATATGCTCTTTGTTTCCTATTTCTTATTTTTTCTCTCCTTTATGACTGTATTAACAATAATTGTATTTCTTGCTACTATTCCTGTTTATATGTATATTTCCTGTTTCTTCCGAAGTTTATTCACTTTTATCTCGGGCGACAGAAAACAAAATTCAGATAAATAAAAAAATAAAATAGAAAAAATAGCAAAAAACAAGAAACAAAAATACATTAGATAGGCATGCAGATAGACTTAAGATTTTTTTATGTTTTCAAAAAAACATTACACAAATTATATGACAATTAAAAAAAATTGTTTCGTAAGTTTTGATCATTATATAGACCTTTTTTTAAAAATGTCTATATAATCCCGATATTAGGATTAGAGATAAGTAAAATATATACACATAATAAATATTAAATTTTTATTTTTTAATACGAAGTTCATTATACGAATAACCATTAACCAATACTTTTAACAATTTCTATAATATTATATACTTTGCAAATTTATCAATATTCAATAATTTGCATTGTTACTCCAAATTCAATTCACTGCATCTGATATTCACTCCATATGTTGAAATTTAAAGAATTTACACAAATTATAGATTTTCGTATCTGGCAATGAGAAACATCAACACAGACAGCTTTTATCTAATAATATTTAACATTATAAATAGGCACAATAGGAGTAATATGAACCAGATTTTGCAGACTCTCCCACTCTCTCTCGCTCACTCTCTTTCTTTTTTTTTAAATAATTTTAGCTACGTAAATAGGTTAAATTTGATGGCATAGTTTCATAAGAATAAAAATTAAATTGCCACGCCTTTCAGACGTTAAGTTTTGGTATAATCTATAAAAATTATCAGAATACAAACTGCATGTTCCCGTAACTTTAATTAAGATTAAATTATACATATTCAAAATAATGATTAAAAGATAATGTAGTTAGAAATAAAATAAAGAAATAAGTATAGTAGTAACAATAAGAACAATAGCAATGATATTGAAGTTTACATAATACACGATTTTGCAATATATTGTGCGAGTGTATGAAACACTGCCTTCCTGATGTATTTACATAGAAGATTACTAGACCTCACCAAATAAATATAGACACTTGTCGCGCGCGAAATCGCACAAGTCCTATCTTTCCTCTTTTCATATTTTTTTTTAATTATACTACGCCATCTCCCCCAGTATCTAGTATCGCTTAAGACGAATACAATTCTTTTATTGCTAATATTGCAATGATATTTTGTATAACTGTGTGTCAGAGTGATGATATTCCTGATATTACAATGTTATATGCATGTACCGCTCGTATTTGATACGGCAGTACAACTCTGTAAATATAGGTAAAGAAACATAATTATGCAACATATAATAAAATTCTATCGAATATTAATACGAAGAGATTCATATCGGTAAACATGATATGGATCTACAATCCGTGTGTGAATCATTTTCCGTGTCTAATCGTCTGACTCGTACTCTCTGTTTATAGTGATATTCTTTGAGATAGCTCTTAAGTGTCTTTGGCAACTGCAGCTTATTTATGCCATCGTACGTTGTTCGCGTGGTTATCACCGCTCTGCACAGGTGCTGTAGCGGAAATGCGAAGTTCCGATGTAACGGGATAGTGAGCATGGGCTCGAAAAACATACAACATGAGGGATCCTTATAATGTTCGATTAAACCGCATACCTGTAAAGATATATACCAATCATGATTATATCCTGTTTATCGATTATTGGAATGAAATGCAAATATGAAATAAATGCGAATAAATATACATATACGTACTGTTTCGGAAGCATAAACTCCTGGATCATGTGAATCAAAACTAAACTTATGATTCCATTGCTCAATCCGGGCATGTAATGAGCGTCCATATTTACGGAAACTCACGGAAAACAAAAATTCTTCTTGCGCGGAATCTCGCAGCAAAAAAGTACCCTCTTGCTTGCCTTCCAATAAACGTTCTGCTTCGTAACGATCCATCTTACCCCAATAGAAAGAGCAGGCTGTAATCGACCTTAAGTCCGGCACCAGACAATGGACATAATCGACCTGTATTACAAAACAGCAAAACAGTGAATATATAACATGAATTATAAATATATACTAATATTTTAGAGACTGAATGTATGCATGCCAGAAAAACAAAAAAATGTATCATATTAATTTACTACCATCATTTTTAATTCAGACTGATTGTAATGGTTGTGATAAAATGAAATTTTCTTTTCGTTTTAAGAATCAAATAATTCTAAATTAAAAGTTAATTTTTGTCTGATGTTGATCTCTGCATTTTTTATATCCCAATTGTGTTCTTACTGATAAAATTTTATATGTATACTTGTATTTGTTATAATTTTAATTTTTTAGCATATAAATTTATTTCATAAAGGATCGATAGAATTTATGATTTTTTATATAAATGTTAAATAAATTTGAATAAAAAAGGACTTACTTGCGTGTGTGCAGGTCTTTCGATATTTGGAATTAATGTAAAGTCGATTTGGGATAAGGCTGTAAGAGCGGCAGCTTGAATACCGGCATGTGCTTGGAACAATGCCGCTAAACTGTCCACTGTTATTCCGTTGGGATGAACTTGTATACTCGTAGGATAATTAGGCCTATAACCGGGAGGAGGCTCAACGCCTTCCTCCATCTCTCGTGCGCGTTGCATTCGAGCACGTTCGTCACAATCCTTTAAAAACAAAAAAATTAATATAGTAAAATCAAATTTTCATAAATTTCTTTTAAAAAAATATAAAAATTTGTTATATACTTCATTGACACGTACTTCCA
Organism: Acromyrmex echinatior; assembly: GCF_024713525.1. Classification (NCBI taxonomy): domain Eukaryota; kingdom Metazoa; phylum Arthropoda; class Insecta; order Hymenoptera; family Formicidae; genus Acromyrmex; species Acromyrmex echinatior. The sequence goes on along the minus strand of NC_141853.1, from coordinate 7,558,096 downwards.
TAGGATATTCTTCGGGGTTAAATCGCGATAAATCAATTACGGGACTCGGTGGCAAAGGCCCGAGAACGGGACTTTGCGGAGCGGATCGACTATTAAACACGATACCCGCACCCATAGGATGCTCCTCTGTTCTCCTATAACCGGTGCATATACAATCCGAGTTACCATTCCCTTGGCCGGGAATAATGTCAGTATTTTTTGAGCTTTTGCTCTTGGCGCAATTGAATTTCAATACCCAGTTGCTACGTTTCTTTTTCGATGATAAAACGTGATTACATATTGGGCTTTGATCTTTGTTGCGCTGTTTATCTAATGTGAACAAATTAGTTTGAGTTATCGTTTGTACAAAATTACAATATGTATATGAAAAATTAATTTAATACACATACTTTTTCTCTTCCCAAATGACAAAGTTTTAGAGGATCTTCTTAAAGGTGGATTTACAGGACTATCTTCAGAACTGCTACTACTGTTACTACCACCAGAACTACTACAACATGCTTCCTGTTGTTGTCTAAATGATGGCTCGCTCGTAACATTACCATTGTTACAAACTTGCTTTGTATCCTGAGTTTCAACAGGTTGACTATACAAAGATTCAAATCTAGAATTATGGTTGTCTACATCTAAGTTTAAACGATCGTTGTCCAAATTCCCTTCTAGTTTACATTCTGATCTATTCGGCAGTATATTAGGGTTCGTTACAGGTACATTGCCATTAGTCTCGTTATCGGGCAAACTTTCATTGCCATCTCGATTTATCATATCCAAGGGTAATGGGTTGCTAAGCGCGTTAGCGCATATCTCAGTAGGCTGTCTTTCACCATCCATTCTAAAGAAGTCTCTGAGACTAGCAAAGTGCTGTCCCATTATTAATTTGCATGGCAGGCATTTTATTGCCTTAATGATCCCTTGTCTACACCATGATTGTAGAAACTGTACAAGATATACATTGGAATCTTTAATTCGGCATGATGCAACTCCGACTTTTCACAAGTTTTATATCCACCTAGCCACGTGGAGGATCTTACGTCAGAGAATGCAGTAGGTCTGTCGCATGCTCACCTATACGAATGATAAAAATCACTGTGTAACGTGTCTACTATATAGAGAAATACTTATTCATGAAAATTTATAGTTTTAATATGTAACAGATATCTATATATGTATTCAAATAAATGATGCTTTTTAGTATTAAAATGAATTCAGGAATAAAGATACATATTGATATATTCTCGTTGTATTATTGAGTCAAGCATAGATACTGTATCATGCGTGATAATCGTGAACGAAAAAACGATACCTCAAATGAAAAAATGACAGGCCGAGTCTTATAGATTCGCTCATAGTAATGCACATATATGCACGCACACATACATTCGTGTATTACATTACTACTTATCGATAGTGACTCGTTTCACGTACAGATGTCATTATTGAAAAAAAAGAGATGATATCATTCTTTCGACAAATGTCTCCTGACAGTAGAAACAAGTCGGAGCACGTTTAAAACGAGTTACGCACGGGATAAGCAGACGATTAACAGGATGTGCTGAGCGAATGCACTGCTGGCTTTTACATCACGACGATATCACCGCTAGAAATATCACGGAAATTATGCTTCCCACCACGACGTAACTCTTCCTCGATCACAGTCGATCATCAGGCTCAGGCGGCTCAGGCAACTAAAATTGTCAAAACACGTCTCGACGAATCATCAGCCATTTTCCCCAATTGCGATAAGTCATGAGGTATACACACCATAGAGTACTGACCCACTGAAAAAATTGTGACCAAATTGTGATTCAAATCCTAAACCTGGGGAACCAATTGTGTATTTTGAAACGAGATGAAAATTACGAAAGTAAGCAAATTCACTAGATGATCAATGAAATGATAAAGATTCGAGTGAATTGCTCAGTTAATTTTCACTTTGGCTGCGTTTGGAATTGACATTCACGCGCTGTAGGATTCATAGGCTGTGTTCAGCAGACAACAGTTAAATGAGCACTCACTGTTATTGGTGTATTCTTTTAAATCATCCAATCAGAATTTTAGATCTAGAAGAATATATCAATAGCAGCGAGCGCTCATTCAACTGTTGACTCTACTGAACGCAATTTAATTATTGAACATCCAGTAAATTTGCTCACTTTTGTCATTTTTACCACGTTTCAAGATATAAGATGGTATTTCATTCGGTTCTTATTTTAAGATCGTTTCAAGTAATATCTTAAGATGCTAATACAGCCCTCTGATTGGTTGATGACATCTTGAGGTATACTTGAGGTATAATACTTAAGATGATCTTAAATATAAGATCCGATTATAAATACCGCTCTATGGCTGCGTTTCGTTATTACACTGTAAGTACTGAAAATAGTATACGTAATGTGAACTATGAATTTTCAATACTTGCAGCAGAGAAAAATATGAGAGTGGATATCGGTTTATTTCGTGTACCAAACCTCGTAAGGTAATGTCTACGTTTTTGTGATTCTTTTCCATACTATTACGTTGATTAGACAAATACAAATAATCAACTTTGATTGTTTGTCCTTGTCTAATTTACGTAATAACAAAAACGTGAACTTACCCTACGAGGTTTGGTATATGAAAGAGGCTGGGATGTCCACTCTCAGGTCGATAGTCAGTTCTTATTTCAAGACCGTCTTATCATAAATAATGTCTTAAGACGTTAATGCAGCTCTCATCAGGTATTTATAGTCAGATCTTATATTTGAAACCGTCTTAAGTACAATCTTAAAATGTCATGAACACCAATCAAAGAGAGAAGGCTGCATTAGCGACTTAAGACATTACTTAAGACGGTCTTGAATATAAGAATCAACTATGAATACTAGCTTCAGATTTTTCTCGGCTTGCAGCGAATAACGGAACGCACCCGAATACCGACTAAACCCTCACAATTCTCGAAATGTGATTGGCTGTTTACGGTGTAGACAAGTACCGCGAATGTCGCGCGTCTGACATTTGAAAACTTTACTTTTTGTATATGTATACGCGCCAACGAATATCAATCAAAGCTATATTCCAAAATTGACTGTCGGTTCTAAAAATCTATAGTTTACGTTACGTACACTATAGACTTTCAGTACCGGCAATAAATTTTCGAACAGTCCACATAAAATGAAAGTTGCATCGCGTTGCGACTTGGAAGTTTCGGACAGTTTCGGAATAACTTGTCAAATTTCGGCGGCAAAAGGGGAGGGAGGGGAGAATAGTCCGAAACTCACGGATCTCTCAGCTGTTCTCAGCTTATCGTAAAATCGTAGATGTGCCCAGCGACAGCATACACGTTGCTGATCGCTGCCACGGCATTCACGATACACGCGATTTCTGTGACGCGATCCCTTTTGACGATCGCTATTGGCGCTATTTATCCCGCGTCAGCGTACTCGTAGCGCATGAAAAGCGTTCTACTTGTTCTCCATCAGCCTTGGCTTTTCCTTCCTAAAGAAAAGCTTTCTCTACGAATTCCTCTCGCTGCGGTAATAATCGGTGAGTACCGCCTGCGCTTTCGTCATCACGGAAGAAATATCAGAGTCGTCGAACGGAAGGAACCCTTAATTGTCGAACACATCTATTCGCCGTTTGCGGATAGGTAAGACGTCAGTGCACTATCTTACACTATCTGCACTAGATAGATGATTGATGAGAGAAATTTTGCGAGAGAGCAGAGCTCCCAGATGATACATCACAGATCCTGAGCTTCTCTCGTTGTCTTTCTCTCTTACCTTCTCTCTCGTCTTAGAAAATTTTTTCTGTACTTTTTTTTTCCAGTGACCACGAGTGATTTTACACCTTGCTTCGGGCCATATAGTAACAATTTTCGCGATTATCGCGACCGGGGAGACACGTAAACAATTTTGGCGAGCGTAAATTTCGCGGATATTCATTTTGGCAGCTAGGTAGGGTACAATATGGTTTTGTTTTTTTATTTCGAAAGATGATAGTTACAATTATAAGAGAAAAAGAGAGAAGGAGACTCGTCCTATTGACAGATGGTGATAACTGTTGAAGGATATGATTAGTTAGATTTTTCCTAGTAAAGAGAGAGATGTTAGATATTTAGTAAACACAAAGTTATATATTAATGTATGTTGTAATTTTCTACTCAATAATATAACTGTAATACAACACGTATTACAACTAACATGTATGTCAAATAATTTTGTGTTTGCTGTACCGAACGAAGGATATGTTAGATTAATATTCTAAATTCAATCCCATGTTAACAAAAAATAAAACAAGATTATGCTATTGTCGCCTTGCCAATGTTACATTTCCACTTATCTGTGGATTCTTCTTATTTCTAGAATGGCTCGTGGACAACAAAAGATACAGTCTCAAGCTAAGGCGGCAGAAAAAAGCGCGAAACTAAAGAAACAGCAAGGACACAGTGCCAATGATCAAAAAAAGGCAGCGCAGAAAGCACTTGTGCATGTGTGTACTGTATGCAAGGTCAGATTCTTAGCTATCTGTAAATTTTTAGAAGCTTATTGGCATAGATATGACACAAATTTTTTTTTTATTTATAGGCCCAAATGCCAGATCCTAAGACTTACAAGCAACACTTTGAAAATAAACATCCTAAGAATGAACTGCCAGATGATTTGAAAAATATATGAGAGTATGAATTGTTATAAAGTCAGGATTGGGTGAGAGCGCAGGAAAAATTTGCTGCATCTAACAAAGTGATATAGTTCAACATCTTCATCTGATCATTGCATAGTTTCAGAAAATGAATTAAATCTTGTTAGTGTTTTAACTAATCTATTGCACTCGACAGATTGTTGTGCACGACTCCAAATATTAAGCATAATTAATGATTTACTTAGAAATTCTTCATTTGTGAACTTTAACATTTTTCACGCACTTCATATAATCAATACTTTTCATATAAACGTTATATTTGAAGAGATTCTGTGTATATTTCTAAATAAAGTTCATAAATTTAACGGCAAAATTTTGAAACATTTAAGCACATAAGAAAAAACGCAATACCGTCGATTTCCTATTTCTGTTACGAAGGAAGAAGATAACAAGAATAATATAAATGATTAAATAGAATTATGTAATTATATATTAAGAGCATTTTTATTCAAGTTTTTTACGACTCATTATTTGAAATCGTTACACAAAAAAAGTATTTCAGTATCATAAATTTTTCCTTTATGAAAAGAATATATTTTCTATCATTGACTTTGTTGCATTTAAGTAATAGTTATGTATTTTGAGATATAAGTTTATAAAAACAAGAGGTTGAATGATACATAACAATCTTTGACTACATGACTGCCAATTTATACTCGATTGTATTCTCTTTAAAATAAGAACAATCAATAACTGAAATAGAGATATTGTATAGCCCTTCCCTTCACGTTTATAAAGGTAAATATTTTTATTTTTGTTTATAATTAAGCTTGTCATTTGCATACTGAGTAATTCACAGACACATGCGTAATTCCTCTTGTTACAGAAAAAGTTAATAATAATGCATTTTTTATGCTTGTAAAATATGTAGTACTTAAAGTATCATAATAAACTAAGAATAATTGATTCATCCTATTGTTATGTATTTATTGTAATTATAAGAAATGTACGAATATTCTGTTGACTTCAATAAAGAATCCATTATTCTTGGAATATATTATTAATATATTTCAGAACGCTATTTCTTTTTTTTACGTGCAAACGTCCATTTTTATATTAACCAAACCTCGTATATGTATCATATTAAATAAATATTGTAAAAACACACATTACGATTATTTTTCTAGTTTTATTTATTCGCTACAGCTAGATCTGCTAGATTATTGACTTGCAAGTCATCAACTCGTCGCTTGTGTCATATAAAATGTACTATCCTGATAATGATGACGTAACATGACGTTATAAATTCTCTATACATTGAAATACGTAATCTTTAGAATATATCAAAGAAATAAATATTATCAACGATATTTGCATTAATACTTGTATATACATTTTCCTGCATCTATTATTGTGACAAAGTATGTGAAATACACTAGTTTCGAATTTTCGAGCTATCAGACAACAATATTTATTTGTGCGAACTTCGAACAAAAAAATAGTTCGTTTGATAAGAAATGAGAAGATTTTAAATATAGTCAAATAGAAGAAACAAAATAAATGTACTGAAATGAATACCGCAATCGCACAGTGAACACATTACATTGACAGAAAAAATTATAATCAAATTATTTACATGATTATCTTCAGCATTACCTTCGATGGTGGCACACCTCATATTGAGAGCCTATTTTTCTCCCATAACTTTTGAAGCTTTCGGAAACTGTTAACAAAAATTGCATCCGACATAATATTGTTTATCAGTTGCCACTTGTACACACATATCATTGTAGCTAATAAAAATTTATTGTATTCGCAAAAAGATAATACAGAGAAATAAGAGCGTTATATGTTGAATTCTGATTACGAGGAGAGATTTGAGAGTCGCGAGTAACTGGCAATATTTAATTGACAGTTGAATACAAAGTGAGGCACTTGCTAATTGCCCAGATATAATTGATGACTTGCGTGAATTGTTCGTTTTTATCAAACGTTACTAAACAGAACGTTACTGTCAGTATCATGTACTATTACATCATATTAAGAAGTAATTCAGTAGAATCACACATTGGCTTGTGACGGTGTGCGAATCCGCATATTATCGCAGCGACTCTTATTATCACGACGTATATAAATGCGGTGATTGCTGTATCACTGCAGCAGTTTTCATTTAATGCAGTTTTTGTATTGATATTCAGTATCGGACGAGAGTTTCCTCTTCGGATCGAATTGTTGGAGGTATGATGTTTCATAACAGAAGAAATAATAAGTGCAATTATAGAGATCAACTTGATGCATACTTTTGAAGGAAAAAAATATCTGATCTTTGTGTTGTTAAATTTAGATTTGTATCGATTTTATTTATTTTTATACGTATATTGCTGTAGTTTAATTAAATTTTTTCTTTTCCAGTTGTTAAAAAAGTGAGTTTACTGAACTGTTTGCATATTCTTATCTTTTACATATATCTGACATTAAATTCAGCCGTATAATATAAGTATGTATAAATGTGTTCTTCCATCTTGTGAAGGTGCATCGTACAACAATGTTGCAGCGCCAATTATCATATTGCAAGAATGTAGAATAAGAATTTCCAGATTCTAATTTAAAAAATTAACCTATCATTAATATATTCCTTTCCATGAGTTTGTAAAAACAATTATGATTATAATTAACTCTACATTTTTTAAATTTGACAAAAAATATTTAAACAGATTTTTCGCATGCCAATGGACTCTCCATTGTCCCCTATATTAGCGAATATTGTTCTACAAGATTTAGAACAAGAAATTATTACGACCAATAATATTGTTTCGTCTTTTTATTTCCGTTATGTTGATGATATTGTATTGTCCGTGCATAAAGACAAAGTAGAGAATGTTCTGGAATTGTTTAATTTATATCATGAAAGGCTAAGATTTACAATTGATTTTGGCGACGAAAATGGCATTAATTTTTTAGATGTCAAACTGAGACAAGAAGGAAGAATCATCTTCGATATTTATAAAAAAACCTACTACTAATTCAGGGAGATATTTGAATTATTATTTGAATCATTCATTAGTACATAAAAGGGATGTAATCATCGGGCAATTAGACAAAATATTGTTTTTATCCTATCCAAAATTTCAGGAAAAAATATTTCTGATTTAGTTCATTCTGCTAACGAATGGTTATCCTCTGGAATTCATTTTTTCAACAATAAAAAACAAAATTAAAACTTTAGAAAAATAGAACGAATTTAGATAAAAATAGTGAATGTAATAATAATGAAAACGATTCTAATTCCAATTTAAAGAAAGTTTTTTTTAATATCATATTTAAGTAAAGTATCGGAAAAATTTAACAAATTATCGCATAGTCAAGGCTTTAATATTACTTATAAACCTATAAATAAATTTATTAGAATAAATAAATTTATTAAAACTAGAAAAGATCGTTTGTGTAAAGAGGACCATGGAGTTTATAAGATAAATTGTTTAAATTGTGAGTCTTCTTACGCTGGCCAAACAAAAAGGAAATTAAAAATTCGAATCAAAGAACATAAGATTGACATAAGAAGATCCATCTCTGAAATGTCAGTGGTTTCACGCCACCAATTGAATGAAATGCACGAATTGGATTGGGATAATATTAGAATTTTAGATACAGAACAATCATTATTGAAAAGAAGAATTTCTACGATGCACCTTCACAAGATGAAAGAACACGTTTATACATAGTTATATTATAAGACGGCTGAATTTAATGTCAAATATATGTAATTCTGCGTTTTACGAATATTTGTGATTTTACTGAAGATGGCCAGATTGTGGCCGAGACGTCTAAAAAATATTTTATTAATGTAATGATATATTAAATATTACAAACAATATCTTGTGCTATAGATTTATGCTCTTCTTTTTGTTAAGTTTTTTAAATTAAAAAATTTACATACTTGCCATTTTTTATTTCTCTGTTATTTTTTTACTCTTTAAGATACAAACGAAATACAATTGTAATGCGTTAATCATTTTTATATTTTGTAAAGTTGAGCATCACATCGATCACTTTTCCCCTTTTCTCTCAGTTCGGATCTGCGTGTTTTAAACATGATAAAAATAGTATATATATAATATAAATATATATAATCATATATACATATATATAACATATATATATAATACGTATAGAATATTTCATATGTATATTAATCAATATCGATTATCACGAAGAATTCTTCCGCTGTATGTCACTGAGGTCGAATGTGTCGATGACATAGAATTACATTAACACATTTAGTTACACGTTTCCGCGTTTAATCTTGTATCGAAATCGTCACTGCGCTTAATTAGAACGCTTAATTAGATCTTAACATCCTCGGGAGTAAATAGAAAATACTAGGAGACAATGGAATTACTCCCGGTAGACACGTGGCATTGTAATATGAAACTAGGGAGAGATCACCTTTCTCCCATTTGTCCTTAGTGTAAATCTAACGCACGCTTGACTTATGCCAAGAGCCCTTGATTACATTACGTGAGATAACAATAATTTATGTGGAACAGTATGATATAAGCCATCTCAATGTTGCAGATAGGAATTTCGTCACAATTAATCTCTGATTATTTTAAAAAAGCAATTAGCATATATACATATATAATGTAATAAAAAAAAACCTAACGTGAGATAATAAGAAAAATAGTCAACTGAGATTATGTAAGATACTATAATGAGAGTAAATATATTCGTGATTAAATCTACATGGTCGTATAATAAGTATAATTAAGAAAAGAAATAATAAAAAAGAAAAATAAAAAGAGATCCCAAAACGAGACATAAGACGTCTTAAAGGACATTTTTTTTTAAAGACATCTTGTCTCAAAGACATCTTTAAAGTTGGTATTTATAGTCGGTTCTTATTTTAAGACCGTTTTAAATAATGTCTTAAGTCGCTAAGGCAGTTTTCTGATTGATTCATGACATCTTAAGATTGTATTTAAGACGGTCTTAAATATAAGATTTGACTATAAATACCTAAGACGTCTTATGTCTCGATTTTAGATTTTTTGTTGTCTGGGATTTGTGCTATACATTTATGTATATGATATATACTGATCGAAATGACAAAGACAAAATAGCGACAAATATTCCTTTTTAGTTCATTAATTTTTTTCGATATATTTTTGTCTTTTCATATTACAATTACATTTGGTAAAATGTGCGTTGGTTCCATAGTTCTGTTGTAAGGTCTCATATCCTCGCGATGGTGGATTCCGTATTTCGTACCCGGTCTCTTGGTACGCCAGCTGAGGGTGTCAAAGATCAGTACGCAGACGGCAAAGCGGCAAAAGTCTGGGAGGTCTTCATTGGTGATAAGAATCAACGTACACAGAACTATCGGGATTTCCTGGTGGGTCTGCTGCGGCAGAAGGGATGTCGTCGAATATTGGATGTTGCTTGCGGTACTGGCGTTGATTCCATAATGCTACTGGAAGAGGGTTTTGAAGTCGTCAGCGTTGATGCGTCTGATAAAATGCTCAAGTACGCATTAAAATCCAGATGGGATCGTAGAAAGGAGCCTGCCTTCGATAATTGGGGTGAACAAGTTGGATATTTAATATTTCGATAAGATCGAATTTTTTGACTAAAGACAATTAGAAAAAAATTTAAGGAAGATAATTCAAGCGATAAAATTACATTAGAGTAGATTGAGGTGATTAATTGATTCAATATAAGCTTTAAGACATACAGAACTGTTGTCTAAAATGCCGCTAAACACGAACAGTACATTACAATATTACGATATACAAGCAATCAATGTTATAAATTCTCATTTAACAATGTAAATGTGTAATATGACACATTATATATAACAGTTATATTATTGAGAAAATTTAACTGTGTTGATGTAAGATTACTATTTGTTCAGCGGATTGTTTCCAGTGTAGAGGAAATGATTCACATGATAAAATAACTCGTTTAAAACAAAAAACTTAACAACTATCTCAAAACTTAAACTATTTAATTCGTCTTCCTATACAAACTCAAAATAACATGATGTAAGAATGTGCGTTTATGATCGTTATACGTAAAAGTTGTTATTGCTAACATATGCAGAATCTGATTAAATATTAATTATATAATTACGCGAGATTATTGTGAAATTGAAACCAGATAAAGTAGTTCAAGATACAACAATTGTTTATCGTTCAAAAACAGTAACTGTTTATTCGTTATAACGAATTTCTTTATCAGTAATAAAAGTATAAAAAGGATCTTTATGTTTATCAGCAAAGGTCAATCGCAATTTTTCGTTTTTTACTTTCTAGCCTTTGATCTCGTGATTTCAATATGATTGAAAACATATATAATTTATATATCAATAAAATTGAAACTAGCAATTATATTTAAATTATTTATATAATAATTCTCAAACATATACTTTAATTAGTTTTAAACTATTGAAAAATACTTTCCTTATAAAATCCTTTAAAAAAGTCCAAGAAAATAAAGCAAAAATTTTCTCATATATATATGTTATTATAAAAAAATTCTTTAAGTCTGGCAAGAAATATATCTTTGCAATTATTATTATCTTGATCTTTTGTTATTACAGTAATCGAAGAAGCGAATTGGTTAACTCTATCCAACGATATTAACCATCTTATTGGAGAAGGTTTTGATGCCGTTATATGTTTGGGAAATAGTTTTGCCCACATGCCTGATACTTTTGATGATCAGAGAGAGCAGAGGTATTAAATTCATCATATAGATCGTATTAGCTTAATGCAGAATGTTTTATGAATTTTTATTATTTATAAAATATGTATTTCATTGTTCTTAGACAAGCCTTAGCAAATTTTGAACGTTGTGTAAAGCCGGGGGGCTTATTGCTCATCGATCACAGAAATTACGATTATATAATCAAAACCGGCCAAACTCCTCCAAAATGCATATATTATAATGTAAGTAAAAACAAATGTAATTATTGTATTAGAGGCATATAAATGTATGAAATACATGAATAAATGTAAAATTTTCTCTTGTCACTTGAGAAAATTTTGGACTAAAAATTGTCAACTTTTCATATCGCAGAGTCAGCATATGACGGATATCAAGACATCAGTGCTTTTTGTCTGTGGAAAACCGAAGATCGTTACTATGGATTACATTGTCACTTTGGACGAGGAAAACAAAGATCCCGAATATATCAGCGAATTTAGATTGTCATATTATCCTCACAGATTGACAGTTTTTCGCGACATGTTGACCGAAATATTCAGCCACAGGGCGAAACACACTATTTACAGTGATTTTAAACCGCTCAATCAGATTGAGAATCCTGGATTTTACATTCACGTTGTGGAGAAACAATTAAAATAGAAGATAAATAGTCGACGTAACTACATGAGATTCGTTTTTAAATAGTAGCAACAATTTTTAAGAACAAACATTCTATTATGTTAAACAAATTGATTCAATATATCAATTCAATATATATATTCAACTGATATTCAGTAGAATATATATATATATTGAATCAACTGTTTACGTCAAAAAACAAATTGCGTAAAGATCGATTAAAGTAAATTGTTTTTTACTAAACATAAAGATTATTTGATTAGAATTACATAATAAGTTTCACAATTGCAACATTGTTATGAAATCTAACATAAAATTATATTAATTAAGTAATAATTAATTAAGTTTTAGAGAAATAAGTTTTACGTATATTAATTTATAAATTATTTAATAAAGAAATTTTCATTATTTATAAAAAAGATGCGAAAAGATATGAATAATGGATCCTCATATAATATATTTCGAAATAAAACACAACGGAAATATAGATTTTAATGTTTTTATTATAAGTTTGAAAGCAGCTTTTTCATTGAGTATTCTAGCCAGGCTTCGTTTCGATGCTACAATTTGATTTCTCAAGGATATTTTTTTAAGCGATCATTGACGATGATTTGCTGGATAATATTTTGGACGAATTTTTCGTATTTGTTCTCTGTCATATTTCTTACACAATTAACACTTTAAACGCGTGAATTTGGGGACAATAGGAAGACTAAACGTTTGCTGAACGCAAATCAATGATCCTATGCGACTTTCGCTCTTGCACGTAATTGATCGTAAATGAAATGATACTATTTCTATGAGATACATTGAATCATTCAATTCTCATTAAATCATTCGATTCTCTTGCAACGTGTCGTCATGCTTGTTATGCCGATGTCATCGTGCTTTCCACTCAGGAATTAACATTAATACCTGAGATACGTATTATCTGTCATATCATCAATCGTCAATGATCGTTTCAATTTCAAATTATGAGAGGCAGAGAAAATGCTCTCGCAAATTCTTACTTAAATCCACCCATCAGATCGCTTTCTGTTGGGCCCCGCAAAGCTTTACAAGAGTCCCATTGTTAGTAAAGAGTGGTCACGCTATCGTAGAAATCGAATCCCAAGAGATTATTATCGTTTAGTAGGCAATTTTGCAGGAAAGAAACGGAGAGAGAGAGAGAGAGAGAGAGAGAGAGAGAGAGAGAGTCATAGGGGGCACAAAAATCAAATTCGATTCTGTTTGATTCCGTTCGATTTCTTCGATGTACACATACTTTCTGCATTGTATCGTGAAAACAGAGGGTGTTTCTCGTTGGAAAAATGGCTGAAGGGAATAATAATTTACAAAGGCCAAGGATTTGTGTTACGAGTGCAACGAGCTGCCCATATAGAAAAATGGACGAAGTGTTATAGCAAAAATCTTTTCCCCCCTTCTATTAATATATGTATATATGTACGTATATATGTATTTATATATTTATAGTTTTTCTGTTTTCAATCATTTTTTTTTTTTTCAGGAAATTCGTACAATACCTATCACGGCTTCTTCGACGGTCGTTGCGAATACTCTCGTCGTCATCGTCATTCCGAATTTCCTTACATTTAAGGCTCTCGAGATCGCACGCGGTGATTGTGACATGCTACGTAGCGTGTCATGGCTGTATACATAATAACATAATAGTAATATACATAAATTACACCATTTTAAAGTTTATTTTAATCAATGTCGCATGGGTTGGAAAAAATTAAGATTTGAATCGCCGCTTTTTTCTGATTCTGATTAAAATTAATTTATACTAAAATATAAATATCTATGAATATCGCTGATAAACCAACTCGATAATGAAATTCGATACGTTTTATTCTAACAGGCTTTTCGCTTGTTCTAAAATATAAAGTTTAATACAATTATATAATATGGGAATAACTTTTTTGATGATCAAGGACAACAAAGCTTTCGCAGCAACTTTCGAACGCGGATTTGTACATGCCGTGTAATAACTCGTTGTAACGAGTCGCAAGAATTGACTTCTTGAAACTTTTTGTTTCGAGCGAATAAGCACATAAGGTCAGGGACGACGACTCATGTTTCGACATTGTCGTTCGAATGGCGATTGTTCATATTATTGCAAAGTAGCTGATATAAAAAAATCGTAAAATCGTATTGCATCCATATTCTCTTGTTTACATTCCATAACGACCTGCCCAGCTGCACAATTTGAATCACAAAATATATTTTTATTAAAAATATGACCGTCTTTAAATATTTTCAAATATTCTAAACGGATTTTCTATGTTATATTTTGTTTGTATGATTCCTCAAATTAAAAAATAAAGAAAAAAAATTCATCGCACAGCCTCGATGAAGTTTTTGCAAAGATTTTCGCAATAGATAAAAATTATTAACGCAACCAAACAGTGAAATATTAAAAGCAATTTGGGCAGATCGCGAACGGAGAAAGCTATTTCTTTTTACACGCGGGCACGTTTATTTTTACGCTCGTTTTTGTTTTCCTCTCATGATTTTTTTCTACAAAACTGCGCAATATTTAACGAGCAATTCTTTGTCTAATATCATATTCTTTCTTTGAGAAATATAGATTATTACACTACTGTATTTTCTATACTTATAATTAATATTTATCTAAAGCTGCAGTATCACATATGTTTTATTAAAGATTTAGCAGATTTCAATTAGCTTTGAAGAAAGAGAAGATAACATAAATTTTGGCAAGAATCGAATTCAAATGTTAAAAGGTTTCTCAATGATATTCATAATATTGTTATAAGCGATTATATTTGTTTTCTCTCTTGATAATGAAACTCTGAATTCTATAATAAAAGAAATGTTGTGCTAATTCTTTCAATTAGTATTTTTTATTTAAACGCCAAATTCTTTTCTCGTTTTTTTTTAACTTTTATCGTATTATATCTTTTGTCATACATTCGGTTGTATAATAGTTTTCAGAGCTAACAGAAATCATCTTCTCTGATCGAAAGTGATACTGCTTTAAGTTTGTGCATAAATATCACGGAATAATTGGATAACAAACTCTCGCATTTATTTATGTATTAATCGAAATTCTATACATCTTTTTTCTTACCTCGCTGTCACTTTATCGCATTGATTTTAAAAGAAATACTGCTGCTATTTAGAGTTCGTTGAATTGTAAGCATATTTTATTGTATCTTATAGTAACAAATAGAAATTGTGATCCTCAAACAAAACTAGCATTACGGTCGGTGAACAATTTTAAGCAATAAAGCGCGGAATTATCGTTCAGATTCACATCGCGTGCGTTTCCATATTATGCAAATATTTTACGTTTTTCATTATTGTATAGGAAAGATAGTTGTAATTAAGAAATTGAATTTTCATCTTCTTAATTTTTTTCATCTTTCGGATCTTATGACATAAACCGGTTTTACAAAATACGTGTATTATATTATTCAATTTTTTAATTTAATTCAAACTAAGTAAAAATAATATTATATTATATATATATATATATATATATATATATATATATATATATATATATGAGCCTCACAAAATATTATTAATTTATTTTAAAAATAATATTTATCATTTATTTTTTTGTTATGGCACTTAAAATTAATTTTGTTTTGTGATATGTTATGATAGAAATTATTTTTGAAAATTAAAATTTTAAATATTAAAAACTTAAACATTTTGTAAGTTCTGATAATTAAGGATAAAAAAGGATAAAAAGGATAAAAAAGGATAAAAAAGGATAAAAAAGGATAAAAAAGGATAAAAAGGATAAAAAGTAAAAATATTGTTTGACAGTTATAATAACTTATAACTTCGACAGTTATAATATTTCATTGAAAATTAAAATATTCTGAATGTTAAATACTTCAAAATTATTAAGTTTAATTGACTTTGCAATGATTAAGTTTTATTTGATAATACAAATTTCGATCAATATACGCCATTCAAAATAGCGCTAGATTCAGGTATATTTTAGGTTGAAACACACGGATGATAATCCCATATATTGTAAATTAAAATCCTATTGTTCACGAAAATGAGTGGAAATTGCAAAAGTCGAGCATTTTAGCGTATAACGGCCCGCGCGATATGATTAGTGTATGAAATTTCAGCGTATCGCATTTCAATATAATCGATGAGCGATAGACTTAATCGTTTAATTGGCTTAACTACTACAATTTCAACAGTGTTAAATCTTTTTCTTTGCATATAAGTATATAAACTATGATAGAGCCAGCTATATCGTTTCTGTCTCTAAATCTATTTAACAAAGTTCTCGATTTTTCGATAATTTTTCTTTCATAACATGAAATTATATATTCTCTATTTATATATATATATATATATATTCTTTGCCTCTTATTATATTTATATATGTATATAAATATGTACACGCGCAAATATATGTGTATGTGTATTTTACGTGTGTGCACGTATTTGCGTCTATACTTTCGTTTTGATCAAATGTTTTCGGTGATGAGAATTGTGCCTTTGCTCTTCACGGCTCTTGATTGAATATAGAAAAATACTAATTTCTTACAATTGCATAACTATAAAAATATAAAATCAACAAGGTGATTAAAAGTAAAAAATAATACGCTGTTAAAACAAGTTTGTTTCTTCTTTTTTCGCAAATAGCAATGGCAAGTAATTTAAAATCGTATATAATTATACGATAATTTTGAATATAATTATATATATATATATACGATAAGGCTGAATCTAATAAATATTTGCAAAAGATTGATTGTCGACTTGTTTTGTTAGCAAAGACGCCATTCTCGTCTATAGCAGTAGCAGCAGCAGCGCGCCTCCCACGTCTGCATGGTCAATGATTATGCAAATATATATATACATGTCATATTACAAGATATATACATCTAATATTGCTGTTTTGGCTTCGTATACATATCATACGAATTTATGAATGTAGCGCCATCTCTGCGTAACAATACTATCTGTACGAGTAATTTCTCTTGACAAATTAACATCTTCATTAACTTGAAGAGCAAATTTTCAAGTTAAATCACACTTGTTCATTGCTTTATAATCATTCGTCATGTGAAATGCAATATGATTAAATTATCAAATAAATAATTAAGTAAAAAAGCAACACAAAATGTTATAAAAAATATTTTCGTAATTTATGATTTCAATATGTATATAATATGTATTGTAATAAATAACAATGATAAAATTTTTAATTAAAAAATATAACAAAAATAATTAGACTACGTGAAATTTATTCAAAATTTTTAAATTACGGTTTCAATCGAAACTGTTTAAGTTATACTTGCAATATGCAACAGATTTTGTCGACGGTTCCATCTTGGATAGAACGATCATATTTGCAATTCCATTTGTCAAATACGATGAGATCTTTCGAGTATTCAATTAGTTCTCATTTTCGTTCTTCTGCTCTATAATTATTCAGCATTGTTCGATAGCACTGCTCAATGCATTTAAAGTAAAAAAGAGAAATATACATTTAAAAAAAATATTTCTAAATATTTTTCAACCAAGATAAAAATTCCTCTATCTGTCGGTAGTCAAATCACATATTTTAAAATCGTTGATCAATTTCCTTTCAAAGGAAATTAAATCGACGCAATAAAGCCTTCGAGTTTAGATTCAGGTACCTTTACTCTATTGCAATACATATTCTGTTTGTCTATAGGAAAATATGTTTAAATACCATACATATACTCTCAATTTAATCAGTTGTCTTTTTCAAATAACTCAATTTAATCGTGTAGAATTAATAAAAAATGAGGACGCAATATAAATGTGTTTGAGACAATAACTTACTAAAAATAATTTGTTTAAATTTATATTAGAAAAAAATTATTCCGGAAATGTTTCTATTTTTCAGAGAAGATTAGAAATCTTTATATCCATTAATTACTTGAATCCCAAAAAAATTATTTATCTGTTTAGATCTTTAAGTCTTCAACAAGAACCGTAAATGTAAATGACTTGGGACAACAAGTATTTTTATTAAATTCAATCGTAATATCTCTCCATGAATTTCTAAACAGAAAGTTTAAATTTTAAATTTTCTTTATTGACTCATGGATGGTTACCATGACTGAATTTAACAAAAGTACATACTATCCTAAGTTACTTACACTGTACCAAGTCACTTACATTTGCGGTACCATACATTTCAGTATCATGGAATCTATAATACGTACTAAAATTTTGTTATTTTTTTATTACTACTTTACTATTTAATAAAAAAGCCGTGAAATATTTTTGAAAGAGGAATAATTTTAATTATTCCATTTTTATATGTAAGATTAATTATTTTATTGTACTATATTAGCTTTTACTTTATATTTCTGTAACATATTCTCAATGTCCTCGATCCTAAAATCCACTTTATGTCTTTATGATATTTATTGAAGATTAATATACTTGGTCGGTTCCGACTATACAACCTTGACAATCTGGTTATACACCACCATTACAAATTATATCACGAATCACATGCTTGGCTTAATAATTACAAAATGCCATGCTGCCTTATTAAGAGAGATGGCTTGGTGTCGATGTGACTGTTCTTGTGGCCGGAAAGAGGCTTAGAAATGTAGCGTAATCGCTATGAAACTCTACTGTGAAATTCACTATACGATGCATGTGAATCTATATCTACCTACGTGTGTATATGTGTATGTGTATACAGGGATGGATACACTCCCTCGGAGAGTTTCGATGTGTCTCGAAGAAGCCGTCGCTAGCGAGTAATTCGTACTTAAGATGCATTTCTTTACATCGTTTCCTCAATAATCATGCCGTTTTTGGCCAAGTAGAACTACGCTGGCGTTTCATTAGCTCGAGGCGCTTCATCGTGAAATCTTGAGTCACCTCACCTTTCCCTCCACTCATTTTTGAAGAGCAATTAACGAAGCTCTTCTTTTTATAAATATCTTTTATGTCTATATTATCAGAGTCGATATATGAACATAATTATCGTTATATTCGTTAACAGATGTCCGCTGTTCAGAAGAAGCAGAATAAACTTACTCACACTCAATACTCGAATGTAATCGAAGAAGTTCAAGCACGCGCATAAAGCCAACAACTATAGATCTTCCAGAACAACTAGATCTTCCAGTTGCACGAAAACGATAAGCCACGATACGTGCCATTGTTCATGCATGCAAATATACAAACGAGAGAGAAACGAAACAATGGCTATTGTTCGATGTACATACATGAACGTTTTAGAATAAGATAACTGTGAGCGCGTTATCGTACAGCGGACTCATGTTCTTACGAAAGGCTAAACTACCAAGCGTATTGAATGAAGTTTTTTGACCGCGTCGCGGTAGATTGTCTCAAGGAGAGGAAGAAAATAAATAATCGACGCAAGAAGAACTTTCACAAATACTCCCTCGGTCTGGGCGGTGGTCTTTTACGGTCGGGTCTTTCGGCGGTTCTGTCTGTGACAGTCCTATCGGTCGGTCCACTGCTTGAATCCCGATCATCGGTACACTCAAGCATCTGGGTAGTCTCCGTGGCTTCTGATGGGCTCATCGGCTGCGTGGCAAGAGGAGCGAGCGGTGCCGCACCTTTATTGCGCGATTTACTGCGGCGTTTTCGCAGGATAAGCGGTCCCAGGGCATTCGAATCGTCACCGCGCGACGTGGAAGCCTGCGCAAGCCGCTCTAACAGTTCCTTGCTGACATCCCGCGATGACGACGATTGATGGTGATGGTGATGATGATGGTGGTGTTCCTGACCGCTCTTTGATATTCGCTCCGTCGTCGTCGACTGCTCCCGATATCCCTCGCTCGGTGTCGTGGATGTCGACGTGGTAGCGATCGATGGTCTATACTCCGTAGTCTGAGTCGCGGACTGAACCAATGTTATTGCGCTCGGAGTGACAGGTGACTGACTCTGAACACCGCTCAGAGTAAAGCTCGGAATCTTCTGTTGCTGAGAACTGCCATTAATACCACTGGACGATCCGGCGGCTGGCAATTTGTTCATCAGTGCCTGCAGCATGTCTTCGATTTTGGCTAGCCGCTGATTTACCCTTTGTACTTCTAACTTTAAATCCACTTTCACTTCCAATACCGCCGCAAGAATCTCTCTTTCGTGACTCGATTGCTGTGTAATCAGACCACCATCGTAGCTTTCTAGACGTCGCAGCTGCAACTGCTTTGAGTCCACGCTGAGGGTTTGTTGTTGCGGTGCTTGTTGTTGTTGAGCATCCTTCTGATTTTCGATATTATCGCCGCTCTCTTCGATTGTGCGCTCTCCCAATTTGCCTAGCTTCGGGAAGACTTTGTTGGTGCCGGCGCTGGAACTCGGGCGCGAGTCTCTTGCGCTAAGAGATCGCTTGAATGTATCGCCAGCCGTACCCGATTCGCTACCAGTGTCCAAACTTGAACTACCTGTAGTATTATAAGCGTTTTCATAAGTTTCTCAATAAATGTACGATTTTAATTTCATTCTTCGATTGCGCATTATATATCTCATTAATTTAATTGATTTTTTACATGCAATTAAGATTAATAAAAATTTATTTTTAATTTTACCTAATAAACGCCCCCACTTGCCGGGTCGCGTTTTTGCAACAGTTGTTCCACCTTCTTCGGTGGTAGACAGCTTCTTAGCTTGCGACGTTTCGCCATCCTTGGCATCTTTGCCATCACCCTTTTCTACATCGGCAGTGTGTTGTCTTTCGCGGCGAAATCTATATAGAATAGAAAAAGAAACAAATTCGCCTTTATTTCCTAATATATATAATCGACAAAATATATTTATATACGAAGGAGAAGATACGATAAAGGCTGGTTTTCCCTAGATTTGGACCAGGGCAGCAAAGTACAAATGCATAGAGGGGCAAAAGTGTGATGAAGGGGTGCTGGACAAAAGACCATTCCCACGTGAAAAACTTGATTTTCTATATAACTTCATTGAGTTTCGTTTTCTCATTTCCGATTCCGATTGTATCTACGGTGCATCTCCGAACTAGTTCGAGGCCAAGCTAATCAGGTTATCATCGTAGCGTAGAATATAGCCGCCTACTACCGAGAGCTAGAAACAGGAAAATAGCCTCGGTGGTTTGATTGGCGGTCGAGCGACTTATGGTATGCGACGTGCCTACGGGATCCACGACGGTGGTGGACGAATTGGCAAAACATACGGAAAGAGAACGTTGGTAAACACCGATGGTGAAAACTTTGGTTAATTTATCGTATGAAGATTGTCACAAAGTAGTTTTCGAACAAGATATGTTCTCGTACTACCAATAACATTCGAATTATCAGAGCTGTAGACCGATATTCAGAATGCGTTTTTATCGATAAATACACGTTATGTATGAAA
Organism: Acromyrmex echinatior; assembly: GCF_024713525.1. Lineage (NCBI taxonomy): Eukaryota > Metazoa > Arthropoda > Insecta > Hymenoptera > Formicidae > Acromyrmex > Acromyrmex echinatior. The sequence continues at coordinate 7,536,790 of NC_141853.1, read as the reverse complement.
TTCTGTAGTATATGTGAACTGTATGTTAAACGCGCTAATTATAAAAGCGCGTTCTGAATACGAATCTTATTAATGTTTTACATTAAAATTATAATATATACAAGCCTCTCACGCTACAATTTCTTAATTCAATTTAAATCATGGACATACGCCAGTTGATACTTTCTTAGAAAAACAACTTTTTAAGAAGTCTTGTATTCTTCATGAAAGCTTTAATTTTTGGCAATAGTTAAATAGCGATATTGCTGACAAATTAAGTAAACGAATTAAGTACTTAAATTCGGAAATGTTTCTTGGCAAAAATTTTATTGTTAGTATACAATACGGTATCTTCATTAATAATAAATCATGTATTTGCGATGTACTGATTATAAACACTTTAATAATATAATAATATTTTTCTATATTTCATAATATCAATATTGCAAAAAATTATTCTATCAAAAATTTAAAAAAAATTGCATCTGAACGCGAATTTTTACACATAAAATATTGAATTAAAATATCTAATCCATTAATGGCAAATTATAAATTCATTCATTTCATAAATTCATAAAATTATTTAATAATGATATAAATTATCAAAAAATGTCAAAAATACTTAATTTTGTCTTCATTTTTTAAAGATAATATTATTATAACACTAACTATAGCGTTGACCAACGTTTATCTTTTTTGGTATATTATTTTTTAAGACGATAACGACATCGGGATGAGAAATTGCCTGACAAACTTTAGGAATGCCACTTTGTCGAACATATTAAACGCGGCGAATAGTTATAAAATAATAATGCTGCCACAGCGCCTTTGTGAAATAAGATTCGCGTAGGCAGTGAAAAATGTTATTAAAATCGTATTGCGTATATCAAAGAACACTCGTTCTTCTTAAAAATTAATCAATCAACGATTTATATACAATTTCTATTAATTTTTATCAAAAGTACATTAATATATTAATAGTTACTATTATATTATAATACTATATTATATTATATTATAATAAAAACTGAATTAATGTTCCGACTTTCTATAAATAATCATCAAATATACTAAATAATTTGCGTAGTTATAAGAGAATTCTTTTCCAAATTTTAATATATATATATATATGCAATTTTTTTTTTAAATATTAAAATGTCATCATGCATTTGAATTGACGAAGGCAATTCGAAATTTTTCAATTAAATAAATATTATTGATTAGAGAATTTATTAACGTGTTTGTATAATAAATAATAATAAATAATCTTATTATTATCATCTCTAAAGAAAATCTTGATTTTATCATGCATGTAAATCAGAAGACGTCTATCGTTGAATTATAAAAATGTCTTTTGACTGTAGCAATCATTATAAAAATTATTGTAAGAGTAGAGTGAGCATAAATAATATAATTAATTATGCTACAAAGAAAAGTAGCGTAAAACTATCAAGTAATAATTCAGGAGAAATAATTAGAGCGATAAAAGCATATTGCGTGTAAATCAGGCAGTTGCAAAAAACATATATTATATATATATATATATATATATATATATATATATATACATGTATGTATAAAATCGTTGATTATTATAATAGAAATTTTTAAAAAGCAGAATATTGTAGCTATAAATCGTAAATGTAGCGTGATATTCATTTAGTTTTCCGTCTGGCATTCCAATAATTTTTCGGGCAGCTGCATGACAGTATTTTATATATGTTCGTACGTATATGCACTCTCATAAAGATAATAAATATATAGGAGATAAAGAGAAATTTGAATACTAGAGTGTGTGCGTTCGTCACATGCACTTCACTTTGCAGAAAAAGAAGATTAAACATAATAAATACATCAGGATTTCGGCAGTTTCTCATCTCGCCGACAGCATTACGAGTTTGCGCAATTTTATGCGCGATTAATAATTACATTCGCAGTCTTTAATTATATAAGTAAGATATCGTTTGCTCGAAAAGTATTATTGCTGATGTCAATTTTTAAATATATTAAATTGTACGATTGAGATCTTCTGCTTTTTATTGACAAACCTTGTAAAGATTCAGAGTATCCATAGCGTTATGACTACGTATGTTATTTCGCTCTAGCGCTGAAAATAAAAGCTGGCAGATAAAGTTGCAAAGCTGTATAACGGAGGGAATAAAAACTGTACAAAATCCTGTAATTTATATTATGTAACTCTGGCTTTTAATTATAAAATGTATGTTATCATGATTATGCGAAAAAGATGCGCATGACCTTGTAAAGCCATATATCTTACAGCACTCTAGCATTCGTTTAAAAACTGCAGTATAATCGTTAAAATAATGGTACTGATACAATATCGCAAATGAAATATACGTCTCGTGAAAATGCTGCTGGAAGGATGAACAAACCGAAGTGTTTTATTAACGCAAAATATTTGATAAAATGTTGACATTAAAAATTAGTAAAAATTAGAATTATTGTACAGAAATTTCCAATGACCTTTAAATATTATATCAATACTATGTCATTATCAAATGAATTCCATTGCTAGTTTGTCTTTTATTATTTTAATAAACATTAGTGGGAAATCATAATTAATCATATCAATGACATTATAATACTTTAAGGCAAAACAGCGTATTGATTTTATATATTTTATCAAAAATATAATATATGAAATATATAACGCAAATGCATTTGACGAGGATAAATGCCTGAAATGTTCGTGGCGGCTATCATTCTCGATTTGCTCGTGTTTCAACGTAGACGTATGATGAAAATTTATTATTATTCACAATTTAAGCGTGTGTACAGCAAGTGCACGTACGTGATACCTTCCGGCTGGCACATTACGGGACGCATTACGATATTTATATCGCGTCAAATGGATTTAGGAAAGTACCTGTATGTGTGCAGCGTGTTCTTGAAAATGACAGTGACAAATTTTATCAAAGAGAAATCTTAAACCGATCTGAAATCGATATCGTCTCAAGGGGAATTTATTTGGATTTCTTTACTCTTCCTTGGATTTCAACGTTAAATTATAATAATTTTTCGAAGTGCAACTAAGCATTATAAGCATTATATTAAGGTTTATCAAAGCACAATCTGATCAAAGTAAATAAAGACTTGATTCTATTAAAAGTTGTCCATTTAAAAATGATTTGTAAATTATTTCTAATCTTAGATATTCAAGTATTTATTTTTTTTTATTAAAAAAATCGGTTTTATACATCTTGTAAAAATGAAGTTGAGTCAAGTTTGTCAATGTTATACAAAAACATTCTGCACGTTGTTACCTTTGTTTTAAGAGATGCAGTTTAATCCCTTATTTGCAAGATTATCGTTAAAATTACAAAAAATTTATTTTTCTTTAAATAAAAATCGTTTATAAGAAAAATCCTATTCCGATAGTATATATAGATATACATCACATAAAAGTTTTTTGCAAAGCATATCTGCTTTGATTCTTTCTTTTTTTTTTTTAATTATTTTATTTCATATTTTTAAAGTTGACAAACAGTCAACAGTTGAGATCAAAAGTACGCAATGAGACATTTAATTAACGAAACTCACAATCATCAGAATGCAAATGTGGGATTAACCCGTGGAGACACGTGCATCACGCGCGCTGCCGTGGTACACAGTATATATTCATGAGTATTACATATATACACATGTACACGAATATCGAAACAGGTATTTCGGTATAATATGCATAATGTATTAGGTGTTGGAATTAATTCGTAGCGTTTTTTAATGAAAGAATGTTATTTATTTCACATGAGCATTAAAAAATACATTAATGAAAGTACTTTTAAAATTTATAAATACTTTGTAAAACGCTACGAATTAATTCCAACACCTAATAATAATATACATCGCGATGGGTATTAATAAAACAGCCACGGTCATAACGACGGTAATTAATGGTAACAAATGTAAGTTCAATGATAAAAGATAACGATATAATAATGATAACAACAATAATAATAATAATAATAAGACGTGTAGCGAGGAAAACGGCAAAAAAGAATTAGAGAAGAAATAAATACGTAAGAAAAATAATGAAATTGCCTAAAACTCGGCCAGGGTGGCAGGACGTTCACAGTGAGCTCCTCGTCGGAATCCTGATGAGACCGTCCACTCACGGTCCTGGTCACACCGATCTGGCTTTCCGCATCACTCTTGAACCTTTTCGGAAAGAACAAGCCAGCCAAGCAACACGATCAACAGTCACATTCAGCAACAGCCACGGAAGATACAAAAATCCGCAATAAAACCTTTTATCATTCTTTATCTCTCTCATTCTTTCCTTTTTCATTCTCTCTCTCTCTCTCTCTCTCTCTCTCTCTCTCTCGCACGTGTCACGCAGGATACTGCATGTGCACGCGCATAAAGATGTAAAATCAACTGTTAAAACTGTCACCATTACGCAATAATAAACTTGAGTACTTTCAAGTCAGTTTTAATAAACGTGATCTTACAATTTTCTTGTTAACTCTGTAATAATTTTTCTTACGTAGTTATTTTCTTAGTTATTTTCATACGTATACATTATTCATATATAAAAATGAATTAATTAAAATTATGCACAGAATTATTTCAAACAAAATTGTACTTATTTTATCTTTATCGATAGCACGTAGGAAAAATTTATTTTATTCACAATTTATTTTATTAACAATTACGCTACATTATGAAAAATCGTGTATCATTGTACGCGTGCACATGTTCTATATATGAGAATATTATGAATTAATATGCAGAATTTTATAATATATATCACATGGGAAATTATAGTCACTTATATCTAATCGTTATATAAAAGAAATTTGAGTGTAAAATTGCGCTCTCTCGCATGCTTCGATAAAGATTTTTACGATCGTCAAAATCAGTTGAAGCAGATACTTTCGAACGATTTAATCAGTGGCAACCGGAAGTCGTCAACTACAAACTAATGCTTGCGATAATTGTAATTTTCTCAGCAGAAATCCATTCCGTGAATTAAATTTTTTATTTTTATAATTAAGGATTGTGTGATTTAAAAGTGATCGAATGTTTTTTATTTTACACAATTTCCATTTTCAATTTTTCGGAATAGATTTCTTATGATTCACATATTTACTTCCAAAGATGAGTAATTGATGTTAAACTCGAATACATTCGATCGTATCCGGTAACTAATGGAAACAATAAGCAAGAATGTTTCCTACCTCGAGAAGATCTTGCGAACCAGATGATCCTGAGCTTGATCCAATTGCGGCTCATTTTTTCTCCTTTCGGCCAACTCCTTTTCTCGACGGACATCGGCGACTTTCCGAAAGATGAGCTATGCATAGAATTTGCCTTCATTAACGTGCATACATGATAAAAAATATTCTTTTTAAATAATAATTAAATAAAAAAGATACGTAGAGATTAAAATGTTTGTTAATTAAAACTTATTAAAAACAATGTATACATATATATTATATATAAGAAATTCATATATATATCATTTTGTACCTTATTATATTTTACATAGATATGTTATATCCAGTAAACATCAACAATAAACATTATATTTTTTATTCAACAACATAATTCCTATAAATGTGTGTTACATATATTAATATTGTTGAATAAAATTTTATAATAATATTATGTTAGTTAGTGTTTATTCTAACTTAGAGTATATTTCATTATACCTATTTGTTCTATAATAATAATATAATAAATTTCCTATTTGATGAAAAAATACTATAGGTATTTATTACACAGCATTGTTTATATACGTTTGTTTAATCGTTTTACGACACTCGACATATAATTTTCAGGAATTTCTTTTTGTGGAAATAGAAAGTGGAAGAACCAATCTTCATTTAAACAATACTTAACAGTCAAGCGTTTCCGCGCCAGTGCGAAAATCGCATGGAAACAGCCGGTACTGTGTTTCGACTTTGACGTATTATGGATGCGCGTCATCTCGAATGCTCTGTGTATAGGCCGGGTCATCTCATCTCATCTCATCTACCGCGTGAAAATTGCATAACTCGAGCAACGCGCCTATAATTCCCTTTGAGCGAGATCGCATCCAACCGCATTTCGTGCTGTTCCTCGCCTTGTCCTCTCTTGGTTATTCTACTTCGTCTTGCCTTCATCCTTTACAATTCTTTTGTTCTTTATGTACACATTGTGCGATGAATATTTTCGCGAGGCAATTATCTCTCGATAATCTTCGAATTTTTGACCCTGTTTCTTTACTATAGAAGTTCGTGTGAGCGTAAAAAAATACACATAAACAAATGCACTTGCAAGTGGAATAGACAGTGCAATAAGCTGACAGTTGAAGGATAGATCAGCTGGATCTTCAGTTTTCGCTGTCCCGCTCTTTGTACTCCGGGCACTCAGAGTAATTTTATAAATATTATTATTATTGAGTCTAAATTAGTTTTGTTGCTTATTCGTGCAAAAATTCAGAGGTTCCGTTTCCAGAAAAAAAAAAGATAAAAAGTTTTTTTCCTCTATAGGTTTTCGAGATTCTCGAATTTTTGTCTTGTTAGATGATTTGCTATTAAGCCACTTAGTCTGCTTCACAACTTTTTCGCGTTATTAAAGGAGAGACAGTTATAATTTCAACAAGTTTAAATGTTTCACCGTCAGTTTTGATTACTCGTGAACGAACGAACGGGGAAAATGCGCAAATGTGATGCATAGACGATGCATCGCGCGTCGTGCGTCAGTTGGCGCAGGCGTCATGATGGAAGTCGATAGGTGCTGTCGATGAGAGGTGCGCACTCGTGGCGGCTCGTAGCAGCGAGCTGCTCGCGCGTTGCACATAACCTTTAAAGTCCTCTGGTGGCCGTGTTGACGTGTTCATCCGAGTCGATCGCACGATCGCCGTCGTCCGCACGACGACGTGACGTGACGTGACGTGACGAAACGTGACGCAACGTCGCGCCGCCGACGACGTCGACAGTGCCGACTCCAGTCGACATCTGCGGATGCAGCGGATCTGCGGTCCAAGGAAGGTGCAGGGTGGTGTCTTTGCATTCTCGACATAGACAGAGTGACCGGATGGAAGACTAGGAGGTATATGGACTGTCGGGAAAGGTTGCTCGCCCGTACGAAAGGTGTGTAAAATATATATTTTTTATCAATCACTTTATCAATGACGTGATAGATTGTATAGTTGTTTTTTATGATTTTAAAGTCAATAATGATCAAACATATAGCTTACTCTGAACAAATTCTAAAATATAATTGGAAAAAAAGAAAACTCTCATTTATCTTTTTACTCTATTTAATGTGACGTCAAACATGATTCTAAAGTGATATATATATAGAATTAAACTATTATTTAGAAAAATGATTTGATTAATAAAGGTACTAAAAGTTGATTAACAGAAGTTGCTTTTGAAATAAGCAAAACAATTGACACTGTATAATTGTTACAGATGGGTCATGGATCAAGCCGTTCTGCTTCATCAGCAAATATTCTTTCCACAGAGGAATTGACATTAGTGGAGAATCTCTTTAAGTCTATGTCCCGCAGCTCAGGTTCTATCAAACGCGAGGACATATTCAAACATTGGTCGATACATTTGGATGATGCTTTATTGCAATTTATAGTCCGATTTCTCTGTCATGATCCAGGAAAGAAAGTCTCGACTATCAACGGGGAGAACTTTGGTCGACTCTATGTCTTTGCCGTACGCGGTAATCCCGAGGAACGCACCAATTTAATCTTTGATGGTCTCTCAGAGGAAGAGCAAAAATATGAAATACCCACCGTTTCGTTCCTTCAGTATCTTCAAGCAACGATTAATTCTTACTTACGACTACAAAAGAACTCTGTTAATGCGCATTACCTCACTTGGAGTAGCATCGGCTGCACGGTCAACACTAGGCGCATAGGAATGCGTTCTCGTAGTCTCTGTGAGGATCTGATCAAATATGGGGATGTGTTGACTGTCGATCAAGTGGAAAGTTGGTTTATTACAGCTGCCACATTTAAGAATATTCAATCGCACGTTTTCCAATACCTCTATTTAGTCTCTCAAAAGAAGGGTAGCGATAAGAATACAGGAGCGCGAATAAACGATCTGAACCTTTTGCCGTTATGCAAGGGTTTGGAAAATATACCGCACTTTCCAAGTATATTAGGTTTGGGAGATGTTCTGTTCCTAAATTTGAGTCTGCCACACGAGTTACGTAACGAATGGCGATTTCTGTTTTCGAGTCAGGTGCATGGCGAATCATTTTCAACTATGTTAGGAAGAATCGTGATGCAAGGTGCTACAATTATTATACTTCAAGATATGGATGATCATGTGTTTGGCGGTTTCGCCTCAGACAGCTGGAAACTAGGACCGAATTTCATAGGAAATCAAACGTCATTCCTATTCAAGCTTGAGCCGGAAATATTGACATTTTCATCGACAAATTACAACAATCACTATCAGTATCTCAATCTCCATCAGCAAACGATGCCTAATGGCCTGCTTATGGGGGGACAGCTTAATTATCCCGGCCTCTGGTTGGATTGCGAATACGGTACCGGCAAATCAAGTTTATCGTGCACGACTTTTCAAAATTATGTACAGCTTAGCGGTAAGGAAGACTTTAAAATCAAACATTGCGAGGTATGGGGAGTCGGTCCAGTGCCAGATGTGGAAGAGGACATGCGCGAAATGCAATCTGTGTTGGATCAAGATCCGACATCGAAGGTCATGCTAGAATTGTCCGGTCGTAAGTTATACAGTGAGGGACTTCGCGAAGAACAAGTGTGATAAATATAGAGATTTTTAAGAGATATTGAGCAGAGAGAAAGAAAGAGAAAGGGAGAGAGAGAGAGAGAGAATGTTAGTACTAAAGATATTTGCAGATATTTGAAATTGATCAATTGATTTTACACAGAATAAAATCTATATAATTATTGTTATCGATTCTTATAGTTGTAATGGGATATATGCGGGTACGAGAAATGTATTAAAAAACTTATAATTATATAGAACTATAATAATGTTTACGATATGAAAGAGTCCTCCTATTTTACACGAGTGCGTATCTTTAAAGTTGAAACGAATTCACGTGATAGCGACGTGAGAAACAGTTAAAACTCAGAACATTACAGAAACGAATTATATTACGAAAATTATTGCGGAAGTCTGAATGAAAAACGCTTATCTGTTTGTATGAATGAATTTCACATTTTTTACAGTCTTGTGTAAGACTATTTATTTGTAATTATTTATCTAAATATATATTATTAGGACTTTTGTCCCCTTTTAAAACGGCCTGATATCTTTCAATTTACGATTATTTCTTCGATCGGTCAGTCATACTTGTAATTTTGTTAATGTATACATGTATTTCTGAAATCAATGGTACGATATTAAAGAATGTTGATTGTTGCGTTACCCGAATGCCTATTGTCTAGTGCCTGAGTCGTTTATTGTAATTGTTAATTTATCATTTTTTGCATATGTTGATTATTTATAAACGAATAACCGTGTGCCATACAAATTGCTTTTATTAACTAAGACTGTATAATCGTCGTGCAAAGAAATATGCAAACACTCTGATCATTTGCCATTATAAAGTCAAAGCAAATCATCGCACTAATGTAAGATCTATTAAAAGTTCAATAAACAATCAAAATCCTATATTTTAATTGTCATATTTGATTTGACCTTTTTCATCAATTTACAATAAACATATTTGCAAAAAAAAAGATTAAAAATTAAATATTTGAGAGACTCACCCGATGACTCAAGTTGTAAGTTAGAATCAGGTTCCTGGCGAAGGAATTTGCGAAAGCTTGATAAAAGTCCAACACCTCCAAGAGCCGATCTCGTTTGATTGTATGCAAATCGCAATAAGTAAGCGCCCTAACATTCGCTGCACTCTGGCCGATCGTTGGATTCGTCCAAAAGCTGTCGCCGAAAACGTCGCCTTTCCCTAGTATTGCCACTACTTCGTCATCCTGTATGACTTCGAGGCTACCAGTCACGATAAAGCACAGAGAATCGATGGATTCTCCTGTATGATAGAGCAGATCGCCGGGTGCGCTGTGTGACATCGTGAAGTGCATCGCCAAGGCACGCAGACATCCATCAGATGCTAATCTAAATGAGCATAGCGAATTAAAATTATTATGTTGTAAATTATTATATCAAAATTATTATGTTGTTGCGAATTAAAATTAGTATGTTGTATTATTAATGTTAGTTGATTTTTAAATTAAATTTAAAAGTATACAATCTTGGTATATGATTTGTAGAATTTACCTGAAGGCGGGATGTTCGTTGAAGACCTTCCGATTAAGATGCACGCAAATGTCGGCCTTCATGTCTTTAGGGCAGTAGTTAAGAACTTTATCCGTATCCAAGCCTTTGGTCATCGCCCACGTGCTAACGACGTAATCCATGACGCGCTCACTAAGAGCTTTCGGTACTTCATGTAGCTTCATAAATTCTCTCACGTTGTTCAACATATCGTGATACTTGGCGGTAGCGGACGTCATTTGTTGGATGATAGTGGTGACATGACCGAAGATCGTGGCATACAATAAGGCTGATTGAGGGAAGGAGAGAAAGGGAAAGAGAAAAAATTCTTTAAATTTATTTTACAAAATATTCACAAGTATTTTTTTTCATCTAACTTCGTTGAAATATTCGCAAGTATTTTTTTTTCATCTAACTCGGATGATCAAGATATTCCTTTTGTAGCTGATTTACGGACATTTATAATTAGATTCAGATTATAGTGGTATCCGTACCAGCTATGATCATCATACAGATGGTGAAAATCTTCTCATTATCGGTTTCGGCTGCAACGTTTCCAAAGCCCACAGAGGTCATACAAGTCATTGTGAAGTAAAGAGCAGTGACATACATCGTACGGCGTGACGGGCCAGCTACTAGTTCGGGTGCGGTGCTGGCATTGGTCCACAAGTAACTATATGGTGACTGGGTAACGTTAGCCAATTTCCACAACCACGAGTATTGCACCCCATTGTCAGCATCCGATCTCCCTATCGAATACCTTTAATGCGAGGAAATTTCTTACTATATGAGATTCATCGGACAGGAAATTGATACGATATCAAAAAAGATCACATTTGGATGCGAGATACCATGCTATTTCTTTACGATCGCGCGGAGTTAAATTTAACGTTCTTGTTTATACATTTAAATGCTTCCACATTCTGGAAATGAATTTTGGAGATGAATTTTAACTTAATGTAATAACTGGATATCGTTGCTTTGTATTGTTCCTGTGCATTCGTCCTCTTTCATAAAAAATTATTTTTAATAAAATTAAATTTAAAAAATTTCTAGAGAGCAACTGACGTTTTATATTTAATCAAATTTCTTCTTTTTTTCGGTAGAATGATGATTAATAAAATAATATAATATAGAATAACGTTCAATAATATAATATATAATATATATAATAATATTATATATAAAACGCTCAATTTTTAAGATATAATGAACAGATATATATTATATATATATATAATACGTGGATGCTTTAGATATAACGAATATCACAATAATCCTCGTTTTTGTATGAGTATGTAATGTTGTACAGTAATGATTGTATTACGCGACGTACGTATCTCAGTCAAAGAGGTGTGTGTTACCTTGAATACGTGTGTGTACGCAGGGTAAAATCACCTTAATATGACGTACCAGATACAGGCCAGCCAGTGAGCAACCAACATGTAGAAACAGAGTAGAAGAATGAGCATCGCGGCACCGTACTCCAGATAACGATCTAACTTGCGTACAACTCTACCGAGTCGCAGCAACCGTACTACTTTCAGAGCCGAAAACAGGCTACCTATTCCATCCTCATCATGGTCGAAGGCATTAAATACATCGTACGGTAGACAGCTTAATAGATCTATGATGAACCAAGATTTCAGATAATTCATCCTGATTACCTGAAAGTATCAAAGTATTACGTTATGAAAAAATAACTATTACGCACTTATTTTTGTTAGTATGAAAGTAAATTACTATTATACGTGTATATATTCATTACACTATCATGAACGAATTATTTCACAAAACTGCAAATTATTTATAGGATTTGTAATACTTCTAAATACAAACATTTATTTAAAATATAAACATTTATTTTTAATAGATAATTAAATTGCTTACGAAAAATTTTGATAAAGCTAAAATTACCTTCGGATCAGATACGACTTCTCCACCAGCGCCAACAAATGTTGTGTGAAAATTTAGCACAATGTCGATGAAGAATATCACATCAACGATACTGTCTACAACTAATAGGGAGACATCTTCGCTAGTCTTATTTTTAAACGCGACGTTATACGGCACCATGATGGCTGTGTAAAAAGTCAAACACAAAATAATCCAGTCCCAAATTGCCTTAAACGCACAATAATGTAATAAAATGTGTGGCGGGGTTTTCGGTGCTTCTTGTCTGTATTGTGGCATAACATCGCCGCTTAGGGACATCATCTAAAAGAAGATCATAATGTCGAAATATATATCAAGAAGCAAATTCTTTATGTGTGGAAAATAATTATCATAAAAATAATTTGTTTACATACATTTATACATTTATACATATTTGTTTACATAAATTTATACATTTACACATATTTATATAATTACTTAAAAATATTTCTTCAATCAGTATAAATTTTATTTATACTGATAGATATATGTTAAAATAAACCATTATCAAAGAGAACGAATTATTTTTATCGTTTAAATATCGATTCCTTATCCATCATATATCTCTTTTATTATCTGATATCTCTTTCTTATATTGAGTCTGACTCCATTAGCTTTTCACACTTCAAAGCTTTCAAATGTATAAGCTTTCTAGGTTGATTTTAAAGAAAAATTCATGCAGATGTGGTCTCAGCTTTCCATTTTCTGATGAAGTCGACGTATTGAAAATACACGTTTTTATTTCATCGATTTATAAATGGAATTTTGTATAGATTGACTGCTACCATAATTCATATCGACTGTTTTGAAATGATGATATACCCATATACTTTCAGTAAAAAAGAGATATCAAGATATATATTTTAAAGATATTTTAAAGAAAACATTTTAAAGATTACACGGAAAGAATTATCTTTTAAATTTTACCTTGAAAATATGTACAATACAATATTTTAAAGATTTTTACCATGCACTTAGTAAAATTATTCAAACTTATTTTGTATTTTACTGTAGTTTTATTAATGAATAAAAGAAATTTACATAAAATTCTTTGAAATATAACGTTGTCCCAGAACTATTATATTTTCAGGGTAAATTTTAAGAAAGATCCATAGGAAAATTACAATATAAAAGAGATACACAAATATAAAAAGACGAAGATTTTTAATTTTAATAAAACTATGAAACATCATCTCAACAACTTACATGACCCAGATGCGATTGTTTGGTGGTAGTCGGTACAGCTGTATCTTTCAAAGCCGGCAGATGGGAGCTGAACTGAGAAACTAGAACCGATCTCGATCTCGTGACTGATCTGGCGAGTTTGGCGAACTTGGAGAGGCCGCCTTTGCTGTCGTCTGTTTCGATGGGTTGTTTCAAAGCGGTAATGTCTCGAAAAGTCAGCAGGAACAAGACCACAAGGTCTCGTTCGTTTTTGATGGGTGCTATTTGCAACAGCAGCCATAATGGTGTCTCTATGGATCGTAAAAAAAGATAACGCTGATATTAAAAAAGAAAATCTAATATTTAATTCATTCTTTCAAGCACTATCAGTTGCAAGAAGATTACGAATTTTATTTCTCTAGCAGAGACTATATTGAATCAGCGAGTCAGCTGGTCGTTAATTTAGTTGCCGGAATCTAAAAGAATCTACGCTACTTGTGTCAAAAAATATATATTCCAATAAAATGATCTGCTATATACAATAATAAAAGTGCGAAAGAAGAAAAACTGAAATGTAAGAACTAATCGTACTATTGTTTCATAAATTAGATAACTTTTTAAAAATAAAAATTGATAATATAATCAACACATCATTAATGTAACAAGAAAAATGTTAAAGATATTTTAAAGAAGTGCTAAAATGAGATATTTTATTGCAAGAAAATATGAAAAATTTTCTTCGATGCAAGAAAATTCTCAAATATCACAGATAAGATATAAAAATTTAAAACATTCGTCCATATTACGTGACTTTAGTTAAATTAGATTTAATATATTTTCTAATATTAAATTTCTAAGTTATCTAGCTAGCTTAATCCTTATAATATAATGATGTTTCTTCGTCAATCCAAGTAATAAATCGTACTATGCATTAAATTATTGTAATACTAGTCACACTTGTCCACAATGTCAAATTCGACATGCAGGATCGAAGCCGGATGCGAGTTCAAGCCAATGGAATCTAATTAGGGACTCGCTTATGATATTTCGTAATGTAAAGCATGCGAGCATGCAAATAAATGATAGTAATGAATAAATTAAAGTAGAATAAAGGAGAAGAAAACAGTAACATATATGTTGAATAATAAAGAGACGTATATATCCTTAATCAAAATAATTAATCAAAATATATCGTTGTGTATTAAAATACATTTGCAATGTCGATAAATCCAAATGCTAGTAAATATAAAAATAAATTTTCTGACATTTTGGATATCTTTAATATTTTTACGTTATTCTTTGATGAAATATATTTTTACTTAGTCTTAAAAAAATATACCATTTTACTTCGTTAGAATTTGTTGTTCTTTTATCGCGGATTAATGAAAAAATATAGGAATTCAAACATGGATGAAATTTTGAGTCCGAGGGAATACAAGTAATATATAAATGTTCGATAATATTTTGTATCTACTCCTATGTGGATATTTATCGACAGCTGGCTTAATTAAGCAACCTTGTAAGCCTGTCGAGCGACAGAGGCATATGGGAAGTTATATATATATCGACACGTACATCGACAACAGAAATACCGACAACCATGTTCCGAGGAATAATAAAAAGTGTAAGTCATCACACTATGAGAAAGTATAACGGTTTTAACCAATTTGAAATGAAACGAAAGGGATTTAATAATCAAGATAATTATGACAAAGAAAACTCAGCATTGAAATAATTTTCTATGATAAATCTAGCAATTGTTATAAATCATTTAATAAAAATTTATAAAATACACTAATTTAATTTAAAATATTCTGTTAAGAATTATAACTTCTATAAAATATGTAAGATAACATATTTATCGTAAAATATCAAAATTATCTTGATTATTCAATATTAAACGCAGATGGCAATCATACGCTTGAATATAAATGGCATAATTATATGGCAACATGTGTTATGTTGTTACAGAGCGTGTTATGCACTGAAAACAAATAAAAACAATATCGTAGAATTTATGTGGAATATCAGAACATATGAAATAAAATTTGTTAATAAGAAAGAGACAATCGATAGAATTGACCGAAATGGTTCGATTTGTAAAAGAATTTAAGGTATTAAAGCGTAGCTTTAAGATGTTAGAGAGTAGCATTAAATCGACAATCAATTTGTGAGATTAGTTTTATTTTAGATTATTGTGTTGTATGCCGAAAGTAATCGGCGCACGGTCATATATCTGAAATAAATGTAATAAGTGTAGAAATATTATTCCAACATCCAACTTTGACCGTACTTGGCGTTTCTCTTACTTAGCTGATGTTTCGGTTTTATTAATGAGTACTAAGTAATAGGTGTAACAATTGGATTGAATTTCTATGATCATATTATATACTTTTAATTTGCATAATCTAGGAAAAATTGACAAAAAAGTTATAAAGATTTTATTATTAATTCTATGATGCATCAATAATAAAATGCGATAAATCAAATTTTATCTTTCAAAATTAAAAATTTTCATCAATATGCAAATATACATTAATAACAATTTAAGTGAATAAAAAATATACAAGTAAATGTATATTATATTGTATGCTGTAAAAAGTATTGTAGTATCAATTTTGAAATGTTGATAAAAATCATAGAAATTGAAATCGAAATGTTTATGACAGTATACACGCGCTATCATTTATAAGTTCGGAAACGCTTGTGATTTTCTCGCATCTCACGAAAAAAATCGTGGAAAAACTTTAAAAAAATGTTTTAAAGAGGAAAGACGGAACTTTAAATCTCTATGTTTTAGCTTTGTGCCTTCAATGTTTTGTTCTTAAATTACATAAAATTAAAAATTGATATTTTTTAAATATTTTTGTTTTACTTTGAAATACTACAACTTGATGAAACGTCATCGGATAAAATTTAACAAATAAATATCTTAAGCTTTAAAATGCTTTTACGATGAAAAAAATTACGACGATTTTTCGCAATAATATCGAATTTTTTGTGTAAAATTTCAATTTCTACATTTTTTTATAAAGAAATTTTTTTTAAAATATAAAATATCGTAGAAATAAAATTAATACTTAGATTTAAAGCTCTATTCTTCCTTTTTGAAATACATTTTTAAAAAATTCTCTATGACTTTTTTTCATTGAAATATTTAACTTTACGTGCGAGAAAATCATAAACATTTCTATACTTATGAACAATAATGTAACTACATATATACTATGTGCTATTAGGAAGAAGAGACTATATGAAATGTAAGTAAAAATAAATTTTCTGTAAGAAAGAATCTTCGTTTCCTGTAATATGACACATAATTAATTTGTCTTTTACAATCTTTAGCACTTATTCCTACGAGTTAATCAACCTCGTAAATTTTTGATAATCCTCGAAGAGTGACTTTCTTTCTTCCTCTACTCAAAAAGAAAAATGAGCGTCAGTGCTTTTATCTCTGCGTCTCTCTTCCGCCGATAAGAACTGTCGACTGTGGTTTTCCGACAAAAAGGTACTTAGATTCGCCAAACGAGCAGCACAAAAATAATGTCCGTAATCTATTTTTTGAACTATCGGCAAATGGCGCTATTGCAAGGTAATCTTTCTGCTTTAGCTCCGATTACGAAGGAAATGTAGCTCTTTTCTATAAGGTGGATATTCTAATTTTAAAGAGAAAATTTCGGAAAAATTTAAGATAATTGTAAAAATACTAACAATAATTTTAATAAATTTCAAATATTTTTTATATTTTTTTTATCCTCTAATGAACAGAATTTAATAAAATAGTTAATAGTACCTAGTTTAATTTGTGATCTTTTTAAGAAATTACCGGAATTACAGATTTAGAATTAAATTAAAATTTTTAATGCTAATTTTTAAGTTTATTATTGATGTGATAAGTATATCTGTCGTATATATTGTATCCTTTGCATAGATTTTAAATTCGTGGGTGACTTACTGGCATTTGCGAGCACGCTTTTGTGAATCTGTGCTAGACATACCTCTTGGGCTACCTTTAAACAGAACGATCTTGCGTTATTATGCTTAGTATGTGCATTAAGGGAGGGTGTTTCCTTTTATAGAAAAAAAATCATCAAATATTCGTCGAAAGTTTCCGCAATGAGATAACACGCGAATATTAGAGCCAGATGATGCGACATGATCACAGAACGACCAGCAAAACGCGGAACTTATCGATGATGTATGCAGATAGTTACGTTTCGATATTCCACCAAATATTGTGCATGCACATTGATACAATTCGTGCCTCGAGGCGTTTTAGCAAAACGGGAATCGACAGTTTTGCTGTTAGCAATTGTTGTTACAAACATTGTAACTATAACATATATATGCTTCTATAACGTGCTTTAAAAATTTACACACATTTAATAAATAAAGTTGTTATTTTAAGAAATTATTTTTCGATATATTCTCATTATATTTATAATTTTTTAAGTGCAAAATATACATATAATGATGAGGAAAAGGATGAGAAACAATACAAAATTAAATTTTCATAATTTAACTTTCGATAGATACTATTATATTCCATCTAGTTCATTCTCACTTTAATAACAGTGAGATAAATGTCAAATGTTTATAGAATAGCAATTATTAATTCAATTTTCATATCTGTTTATAACTACTTAAAAAAGAAATTAAAATATTTTATTATACTTGAAAAAAAAAAATAACGCAACTATTTTCTTACAGCTTATTGCTACATAAAAAAGTTAAATTGCACGTTTCCAGCGATGTACATATCCCAATTAACGTAACGGCGCTGTTACGCTGGCAAAACGTCGGTTCCCTTACGCTAAGCGGCGGCGTTTTGTTTTCCATTAAATACATAGACTCGGCTGATTGCCGGGTACCTCTAACGTTTCCGCACCGTGCACAATGCATAAAGTGCATGGTGGCGCAATAGGAAACTAGATGTTGGCCCGATAAACACGCGCATGCAAATTTCGCGCAATAACTCCCCTGGTCGAGATTCCGCGAGTAGTTTTTTCTCCCTTTCCAACTACCTTTTTGCACAGCTATCCAATTATCCTGCGTGATAAACGCATAAAGAAAAACGTACTCGCCACCGACAGATTTTTATTACATGTAAATTTCGTCAAAATTCAAAATTACATCTTCTTGTAATACTAGAACAATTCGTCGAACTAGAACAATTCGTCGAGTTTAGAAAAACAGAAACTAAATAATTTCATCTTTTTAAATCGTTATAATAAGGCCGTTCATAAAAATTAGTGTTTCATCAAGACAAGATTTCTTGTCTTAAAGAGCATTTCTTGTCTTGTCTTGATTTTCAAGATAAAAAATTTCGTTTTTCTTGTCTTGACCATTTCTTGTATTTCTTGTCTTGAATTCAAGAATCTTGAATTTCTTGAAATTTCTTGATTTTTTAAGCAGGGTCCTTGTGACTCGTTGACTACATTGCGTCGTAAGAGATAATAAGAAAACATAGATACAAATTGAATGTCGAGTCGTCTCGTAGTTTACTATGTTTAAATTCATAGTTTAAAAATGTGCCTATACTGTCTATTATGAACAAATCTATGGAATATCTATAGAAATAAAATATATCTATAGAAATAAAATATTAGGTGTTGGAATTAATTCGTAGCGTTTTTAATGAAAGAATGTTATTTATTTCACATGAGCATTAAAAAATACATTAATGAAAGTACTTCCCATCACTTGTAAAACGCTACGAATTAATTCCAACACCTAATAATAAAATATTAAAATAATAAAGTATTAAAAATAAAAACTGTCACGGAAATTCAAGAAATTTCAAGAAATTTCTTGACTTATTGTCAAGAAATCTTGGTCTTGATAACAATTTCTTGTCTTGTCTTGAAATCAATTTCTAATTTCTTGTTTTGATCTTGTCTTGACAAGACAAAACCAAGACAAGATTTCTTGAATTTCTTGATCTTGATGAAACACTAATAAAAATCATGATTTTATTTTTTTATCTAAATATTACTTTTATCTAAATATTTATTTTATCTACATATTTATTGGCTTTATCACGCAAAATAAACCAACGAATAAACATAAATTTATGCGTTAGATCAAAAAATACAAAATTTTAGATCTGTATAATTCTCCGATCATTCTTCCTTTCTGTATATTAAATAACTAATCAAGGACGCTACATTGAAAACCATCGATATTCGTAAAAAGGCACGAACACCACATTTAAGCTTTCATGCGGAGATTTATAAAAATAATTACTCACTGGTCTTCTTGTACAGCAAGATCTCGAATTGATCGTGAATCTGACCCTCGAGGCATTCCTCGATTCTGGCAATCGTTTCCTTGTCCGTTAGCTCCCCATACATGAATCCACAACGACATGACTTTTGCATAACCTGGAAATATAAAAAGGATATATGAAATATTCATCATAATTTATTTTTTCATTTAGAGATTGTATAGGTACAGTAAGATAAATGTACTAGATAGTACATGTCACATGTCCCAATTATTAGACAAAATGATAAAAATTTTAAATATTAAGCTTTTAATGATATGTATAATTCTAATTTATTTTATTAAATTTCCATAAACAATGATTTTATTTATTCTAGTAAAAACAAAGCACAAGATAGAAAGAAACACAAGTCGAATATATAAAGAAAAGTGATAGAAGCAAATGTAAACGAACGTTCTATAAAGAGCGTAGATTGAAACAATGAAACATAAAAGAAGCGTAAAGCGTTTACGAAGCATTTTAACACTTCGTTTACGTTCCATTGTTCCAATCTACACTTCTTAGAATGTTTGCTTATACGCTTCTGTACTCTCCTTTTATATTCAACTTATGTTCCTTTTAATCTTACGCTTTATTTTCGCTAGAGTAAAATCGTATATATCATTAAAAGCTTAGTATTTAAATTTTTGTTATTTCATCTAATAATTACGTCGTGTCTTTAATTATGTACTACTTGATACATTTATCTCATATGTATAACATATGCGTGTATAACACATGTTATTAATATAAATATAAAATACGTAGAGCAAATAATAAATGCGACATGATTCTGGATAAAAGATTCATTATAACGATTTGTTTGTTATTAATATACATTTTGCACTTATTTTGTTGTATTAATAAAGAGTGTATCATTCAAGAGTTATAATTCACTACTACAAATTCAGACGCGTGATAATGTCAAATAATTAAAAGAACAGCAAATACGAGTCACATGCGATTGTTAGAGCGCAGAAATAAAATTATTTTATAAAATTTATTATTATCTCACTTTATAATAAATTTATCAAAAATTATTTTATAAAAATTATAAAATAATTTTATCTCTGCGCTTTTATTAATTCAACAATAGCGGGTAAAAACTCGTATTTGCCATTTTTTAAATTATTTATTATAGATATTTAATAATATGAAATTTTTAAGTTCGTAAAAATAGAGTATCTGTTATTCGAATTTTGTTCATATTATCATGTTTAAAGATAATTTATGTAAAAAAAATAGGCAGTCAAAAGTGCAATTATGAGATACGATTGTAACTGAAAATTTAATGGATAAATCATTTTCACATAAATAATTATTTTCCCAATCAACAATATCATTGTATTCGAACTTGTGTACTTATAATATGAAAATTATGTAATGTATAATGCAGTATTATCGATTCGCACATTAAACGTTGTAAACAGAAGTCATTGTGAATAAAGCGTTTCTTTAAATAGCGATCTCATGGATCAATATTGCCGATAAAGGTTGATCCGATATGTTATCAAATGTCGACGAAAGCGAGAAACGGTTTGTGCAGTTCGTGCAGGCTATCGAGCATAGGTGATATCGTATTTTTCGACCTCGAAACAGATTTATTAATCCCGTAGTGCTGACCTTTAAATCTTGTGGTTTGCAGATGCAACAGGAATGAAATAACTTGATCCCAATCAAATCCGTGCTCGTCGTGTTTTTAAATGGGCGCAATTTTTTTATTCGCACGAATTTTTTAATTGAACACGCAATTTCATAAAGTTGTGTAAAATGAATGACATTCAAAGAAACAATATTCGCTTAATTTGTAAAGCGGCAAAAACTTTTAATAGACAAAAATATGGAACTTTTACAATTTATTTCCGCGCCTTCAACTTTATCAATAAACTGACATTAAAGAGATTTCTTTTAAACGCTATATTGAAATATATTTTGCTCCAGCCATCTCTGTTTTGCTCGTATCTATCATTTCAACATTCGTAGCATGCAGATGTGCGATAAAATGACACGAAATAGCACATATTTCTTGTAGGCAGTAACAGTCCATTGTGTTAGCTGTACTTTTTCATGCTATCTATAATAAAAAAAGATATACTTTTGTAGATGAACGAATAAAAACAGAAAAGCACAGACGTAATATTGTTGATTGATATAATCTTGTTGAATAAATATAGGGGCATGATTTTAAAGAATATCATTTGGAGATTTTAAAGAATATCATTTGGAGATTTTCTAAACGAAGAAATTAATTCTACAATTGTACGGTTATATATTAATCCGATTATGTCTTGGAGACAACTGAAGATAATAAGACTAAAAACGTAATTTTCTTTAATAATATTGCTTGGCTATGTAAGCAGAATTGAGATAACAAGCAAAAGGGTCACTAATATAACTTTTTATTCAAATTGCCAAGCAAAATTATTACTTTTTAAAAAGAACTGATTAACTATACAAAAGGAGCTTTAAAACTATCCAATTCGCCCAACAATTATTTGTGCATTCAAGCGCCTGTTTTTATTTTTCATGTAAAATAATAATATAATGTATATTCGTTATGCAAGATACTCGACCGGGATCAAGAATGCGCGAAATGTACTCTTTGTCATCATTTTCGTTCTTCATCCTGTAAACCTCCCACGAAAGCATCCTCAATCCGGTTTCCAGTAATGGAGTTTGCAAACCCCAAATCCATGTATCTTCTCAAACAATAGGATTGGAACACTAGGAGTCTTACAGAAACGAAGTGGTTACAGCTTGTGCTACTACGTCGTCACTTTGGTTGAGACTCCAGAGCGCAGTTAGTCCAGTCACATTCGAATCAAATAATTCAAGATGTCCAATGTAAGTGTGAAAAACTATTTTTGGGTGACTTTTTACTATTAGTTTACGAGTTCTATTTAACAAGATTTTATTTTTGTTGTATATCTTGATGTTTATCCTCTGCATATAATTGTTTTATAATACTATTATAGTTATAAGACTATGTTTCATAGAAAATTTGTTTCGTTTTGAATCTTTGTTAAATTTAAACACACATACACACATATACACACATATATATATATATATATATATATATATATATAAATATATATATATATATATATGTTCAAGTAAATCTTTTAAAACTGCAGCAAATATAATGGTCATGCATTTAAATGTGGATATAAAAAAGATAATCAGTAAATAAAGAAAAATTAGGATATAAGAATGAATAATAATATTTTTTCTCTCTTCGTCGTATACTCAATATTTATAGCAAAATTCTAGTTGTTTTAGTCATTCATACAATGTATCAATTATTATTTTTTTTATTCGTGTAAATTTTGAGATTTTTTACACAATAAATATCCAACAATGTATAAAATAAACAACAAATTACTAAATTCAGAGAGAAGATCGTTAAATGAATGATCAATTAAGTTAAATTAGCTATTAATTAATCTTTAGCTAAAAAGTACGATATCAGAGTAGACTTCTTGCCTCGCACATAACCTTCTGATCCTTATGCATGTAATAAATTAATGTCGAAGAATGAACTCGCTAATCGCTAAATCCCGTTATCCGCTCGCCACTTGCACTAATCTCATTCTTTAAAGAGTGAAAAATGACAAAGGATAAGCAAACTGCTCATAGTATATTGTATTGCCAGGTAAATATCAAAGGATATTCTGGAATATTCGACAATGTTGTGTATATAATATTTATTGGATTTTTACCAAAGTAAACAGCTCTTCGAGAAGATTCGATACAATCGCGTAACAACGTCAATGCCTGTTGATTCCAATTCCATAATTTAAGAAAAGAAATGTAACATACATATCATACACACATATCAAGCACAAATTATATTAGTAATAATTCGTTTCCAAATATAGCCAAATTAATCAACAAGTGTATTACTGAAGAACAGTAATATACTTTTTATTGATCAGCTTTTTAAATAAAAATATGTATTAAAACAAATAGGTATAAGTATTATAAAATAATTGTTGACATAATTGTAATATGTAAATTATATTAATATATATATTATATATTATATATTATATATTATATAGGTTGGTAACTTTAAAAGATTAAAAATTAATTAAAAATTAATTTAAAAAAAATCGTGATACGCTGATGACCTGTAAACCTTTTGAATATTCTGAAAGATTTGAAAAGGTAATTCCTTTTATAATAAATCAACAACATATGATCAATAACATATGATTATATAAAGTTTTCGTCTTGATTTAGTAAGAGGACTAATCCTTAAAATCTTTTAGAGTATTTAACTGTCATCCTGTATAATATTCCTATTTAAATATTGAAATTATTACAGAAAATCAATATTTGGATAATCCATGTCCAGATAATTGGCGGTCTATTGTATCGAATAAATTAAATGAATTTCTGACAAATTAAATTTTGTGATGCTTGACATAATATGTAATTAACTAATTAATTAATTAACATTATCGCAATGTTTAAATTTTACGAGTAAAGTTATTCATTTTCATGCATTGTGTCATGTAAATACAATTATACGAAAATACTAACGCAATAATATTGGTGACAATAAAAAGATTGAAGATAACACAAATTAAATATCGTATATCAAATAACGTACTCGTACCTCTGCACGATTGTAGCCGGAGATCTTGACGAAGCTTTCGTTGCAATAGACGATTGGGAAGTCGACGATCTGAGCGTTTGCTAGTAGAAAACTGCTGTCAGCTGTGAACAAAAAGAAAGAATGAAATATTATCCTTCTGCAGTATAATAAAACGTGACATACATTTCTCCTCATCTCGCTTTTCCTCTTTGAATCAGATTTTGAGTCAGTATCTTTTGTTCAAATTTTCTCGTACCGTTTAACACTTATACATATTACTGTCTTACATCAAAAGACGTGATTTTAGAATTATTGTCATGAACGAGTAAACATAACTCTTCATCAATCATCAAAAGTGAACTAATTTAAGTTCATAAAAAATCATCAAAAACATCATAATTAAAAAAAGTGAATTTTTTAAGACCCGGTTGTGCCAATGTTACTCTGACTTTAAGCAAGACTTAAAACTCTCTCTGGCTCGTTTTAAAATGAAAGAGAGATAGAGATGGAGAGAGTTTTAAGCTTTGCTTAAAGTCAAAGTAACGATGATGCAACCAGACCTAAGAATTATAAAATGAAAATGATAAAAATGATCACATTAAAAATATATGTATAATCTTTTTGTTGATATCATTTTGTTGATATTACTTGATTAATTATTTAATAATTTTCTATCAAGGAATTAGTTTTTTCCTCTTTTTTAGAATTAGTTTTTCTCTTTTCTAGAATTAGTTTTTTCTTTTTTTCTTAATTTTTTTAGTTGTGTCACTTTTAAAGTAAGGAGGCAAATTATCTGTCACATTTCTTTTTATTTTAATATTTTATTTTAATATTATACAAATTGTGCGATTTTATACTAAATGTAAACTTCTTCAACATTACATTTATATTGTGAATATAATGAAATGTTTGTGATGGGACAGATCTCTCTTTCTATCTCTTTTTTTCTTGTATAAATCTATATTACTTAGCTAATGGATGTTCCACAAGTTTTTCAACGTGCGCTAGAGTCCATTTAAAGTTTCTCGATAAATTATAAGCGAGAATTAACAACGGAGATACAGCGTGCTCGGATCCAACGGATTTTCGTGAAAACAGAGCAAGACGAAGAATGTAAAGTGAGTCATGCTTTACCGTATTTATCTAATTAGTCGTATAATTAGCGTTTAATGAGCGTTTCGATTTATTTGCATAACAATAAGAATTCAATATTTAAAACGGCGAGAATCATATTTTCTATCAAGGAAAAATTTTTCTTATTTTATATATTAATAGTAAAACGCACAGTAAAATAATATGACGACGATAATTAATCATGTCAACTTATTAACAATAGTTATAATATGATATCAACTTATTGATAATTATAGTTATATACAGATATAACTTATTAATAATAGCTTGCACAATTAAATCAGCCAATGTTAGTATCTCTGTATCCATATCATGCAACAAAAATTATTATTGTAATAATTTTTATCACACTTTAAGGTAAGTACGTAAAAGTATTTTTCACGGATGAAAAAAATGTTTGATGATAGTGATTAGATGATGCTATTTCAATTCGCAAATGCTCATTTGCGATATGAATGCATTAGTAAGTTTCATAAAATTTAAAATACTATGACGTAGGATTTGAGCGCAATGCAAAAAGAATGGTGACATCGAACAAGGACATAATCGTTATTTCACCGATTCCAGGTATCTTAAATCTTGAATGAAGACAATTGTCTAACAATCTGGATATATAAAACGGATGTTCATTCGCTAATGGTCATACAGTCAATATCATTGCAAACTACAAAAAAACGACCATTGAACAACGAACATATTAAGCAAGAGTTTTACGTTTCAATTTTACAATGTATGCATCATGTAAATATTGAAATAAAATTGGAAATTACTCACAAGATAGAGACATATACATATAAGCGATTCTTTTCCTCTTTTTACAAATAATTAATTGTAAATGACAATATATTCGAATTATATTATAGCATTGATTTACAACATTGAGTTCAGTTAATGTGCATATAATATAAAGAATTGAGTAATAATAATTAAATATCAATCATAGAACATTATTAATTTAATTAATATCATGTATTATTATGATTTCACGAAATAAATCAATCTCTAGGATTCAAACTTCCTGGTCAAAACTTTAAACAATATTACTACAACGAAAAATATCGAATCAATAATAAAAAAAGAAATCTTTCATTGATCGTTAATGTACATCGTATGGCAAAGTACCAAAAAGGAAATAAGTTAGTTAAGTAATAAATATGAACTTGTCTAAATTCCCTTCTCCTGTCGAGGCTGTATTTTTATCCGTCGCTCCCATTCTTTACCAGGTTCTCTCATAGGGAGTCGGATGCACTCTTCCGAGCGTATGATCTCTGAAGTAGATCCTGTTGCATTCAATGCATATATTGTTCCTATATATATAGATGTATGCATCTATTGTATGTGTGTATGCATATATGTGTGTAATGTACCGGGTGTGCCCGTAACATTCGCAACATGAACTGCTTGAAGCTTTCAACGATTCTATGGAGTACTTTCGAGAGGATACTCGATCAAAAGCACCTCCTTGTAATATCGTCGACCTATTCTTCCTTTTTCTCACCTATCTTCTTCCTTACTGTCGGAACGAGAATTCTCAATGAGATTTAGTTAGTCGCATTAACGTAGATTTGCGGCGCAGTCATTCAATGTGCAAAAAGAAATATCCACTGAAATAATTTATTGCTATAATCTTAGAAGATATTATTAGGATTAAAATTGTTTATTTGATAGACGTATTGTTTATTATTAGTTTAAATAATAAATTATTAATTATTTAATATAATGTAATGTATAAAAAACATTAAACTCATTAATATATACGAGGGCAAGGTGAAAAGTAACCGACCTCAACATGAAAACATGAACTATGTACAAAGTTTTTAGTTAAGTACCAAGTGTTATATATCAAATTACTCGTATTAAAAATATCTATAATTTATACTTTGACCACTTTTCTGAACAATTCATAGCTAAAAAGTTAGAGTCAAAAATATGTTAGCGCTTTTTTTCAAATCTGCCGCAGCAACTTATAAGCCTACCGAGCCTATGCTAACCTGTAGAAAAAAATGGTCAAGGCAGAAATTGTAGCCGCCTTTAATGTGAGCAATATGATATATAACACTTGAATATATATCGAAAAGTTTGACTTCGATGGCAGCATCTTCAATAACAAGTCGTACTTTTTTTCTTAAATTTTCGTTTTTTGCTTTTTTTCTTCTTATGGTTTTTTGGCTATAACTTTTTAGCTGTGAATTGTTTAGCAAAGTGGTCAAAGGAGAAATTATAGATATTTTCAATGCGAGTAATTTGATATATAACACTTGGTACTTAACTGAAAATTGCGTTCATGTTCATGTTTCATGTTGAGGTCGGTTACTTTTCCTTGCCCACGTACATATATATATATATTCATAAAATTTTACTTTATATATGTGTGTGTGTGTGTGTGTGTGTGTATGTATACATAGGCTGTCTATAAATAAATATTTGTGTTTACTTATTTCTTCACAGAATTTATTCGTTTAATATATAGATATTTATACACGTCCATAGCGAAAAATTTTCATTTTATACTAAATCACAATTCTGATGCACAATATGAAATGCCAGTATTCAACAAATAACACTAATAAATAATAAATAATAAATATTTAAACAATTATTAATCTTATATGTTATACCGAATCTTCTTAAAAATGATATTTCTTCTTTAAAATCCACTATTTTCAGTTCAAAAGTTTTACAATAAAAGTTAAGGACTCTGATTTATTGGCGTAAATTCTTTTAGAATCGCCAAATAATCATAGTTCATTGTAATTACAAGCTAGGTGATAGATTGTTTTGCTGGTTGTTTGCTGCTGGTTTGTAATTAATGGTTTGTAATAAGGTAGTTGCTATGTTTTATCGTCGCGCTGCAAATATTTTCTTCCGGATCGTGTAAATAATAAAGGTATATAAAATAATTCCTAACAATGTATGCATGAACGCAAATGTTTTAAATGAAATGTTTTATTAATACTTATGTGAAGGAAAATATGTTTATGGAAATCACGTTTTATATACTATATTTCTTCCCTCCCTTTCTCTCTCTCTCTCTCTCTCTCTCAAACTATTATTGATATCCTTTCAATATCAGTGAGGCTGGAATCAGACTACGCATTGAAGATTGAGACTGAAAATTGAAATTTGAAATTTGATCAATGAGGACAAAAAAATTTTAGCCTTTTTGTTTTGATTGATCAAATTTCAATCTTTCAATCTTCAATCTCAATCTTCAATGCATAGTCTGATAAGCATACAGCCTAAACATGATTATTTTCAATTATAGTTTAAATTATAAATTGCATTTATAATGCTTTATTTCGTAATGCACGAGAGGTAATGCAATCTCGCAACTTTAGTTACATTTATACTTAATCTTGTGTGATCGATACTCGTTCCATCGGTGAGTAAATAAATCATCATTACTTCAGAGCACATAGAGAGACAAAGAAACAAACATTAGCTGCGAATACTCGTTTTGCATTAAACATGAGAATGCATTTCCGTAGCAGTATATGTGTGGTAAATTTTGATGTAACGAGAGCCCTGATTGCTATACCAATAATCACCGCATATAGCTATAGTAGTGATAATTAGTAAATGTAAAAAACTTCACGCATTTATTAATTAACAACTCATACTAGTAGTATACACATAAGACTTGCACGAGCAATAGTATTATTTTGAGGTATATATACACTTCAATGTACACAGGTGTCTCTAGAAGTGCAGCGATCTGTGCTAGAATATATAATCATTGAACTTTGCGGAAATTATTACTGTATCTAATTTATTGCTTCACGTCGCCAATTCCCATTAAACCTATATTGGGAAGAGACTTTTACGGTTCGGGAATCTGTAGAAAATGTACTATCGCACTTCAGAGAGAAATTGTTGAACAATATTATTATCTATTATATTTTCTATTTATCATCAGTCAGTATTTACTAAATTAATATGATTGTTTTAAGCATGAATATAAGAGTTTGCCTTGTTCCGATTAGAATTATACCCGCACCGACGAGTAATGTTCAGATCAATCGAAGTTTACATTGGAAGAGCTCCAATGATGAAAAATATTCATAATTCGAATGCGGTCATTCCTTTCACAGTAGTGACGTTATGCCATCCACGTAAATGCCGACGCAAGTCACGGAATCGGAAATGCTTTTAATGGACTTTTCTACTTAGAGGCCAATGAAATGCAACCGATATCTTTCCTTCTTTCTATAAAGCCGTATCCTTCGCTTGAATATTGGATCGAGATGGAAAAAATGCAGAGAGAGAGAGAGAGAGAGAGAGAGAGAGAGAGAGAGAAAGGAAGAGGTGTGTAAAACGAAGTGACACAAAAAATTAGAGGACATTCTAGACTTATTGAAACACTTTTTCTCTACAAATAAAGTTCACATTAATGACAAATTTGAATAAAAGAAGGATTTACAATAATTTTTACATCAATTAAATAATATAAAAAATTATTTTGTATTATATCAAATACACTGTGCATATAAAAAGTAAAACATAATTGCTATATTTTCAAAAAATAATTTAAGAAATAATCTTGGGAAATAAAAAAGAATTTTTGTAAATATACGGAAGTCAGATAAGACGATGAATTAAAATGGTTGCATGTAATCTTACAATCTCGATCGATCAGATTGTCGACGTAGTTATAATTGAACTTTACGACGCATGTTACTTTCACGCAATATGATATACGTAGTTCAGCATTTTTATTAGGTATTTTACATATGAATGAATTATGAGAATTTATTAAGAGAAAAAACTAAGATGTGAAATACGATATCTCTTTTTTTCTGTTTAGAGTTACATTGCGTGTTTTATTTTTGTGCTAACTTTATTTGAATTACGTCCGGCAATTTGTAACATTTTTACGTATAATTATAGACATTAAAACATTTTATTTTCGAAAGAAAAAGAGACAGAGAAAGAGAGAAAGAGACAAATAGAAAGAGCGCAGAAAAATTGCGGAGCTAGGGCGGACGATTTCAGACCAATTAATGCTGCTACGATCCTGAGAGGAAGTTAATTGAGACGAATGATACGACGAAGAGAATCGAAATTCTCTGTGAACCACTTCGGACCAGGCAGATCGATGAAATGCATTAAAAAGATTTAGATTACTAAATCTATGAATAGTGGTTCAAAACTCCGACGCCATCGCGTCGAACAACTTTCGAGCACGAAATAAATTTTAAGACGAACAGAGAGTTTTCGAAGAATTAAAGAAGTAACGAGATAATGGCACAAAAATGTTTCAAAGGGTTGCCTTTGAAACATTCTATTATCTTCGAGCAATGCGTCATATGGCTGCAATTGACTATTTTTGTTAATTATTATGTTGACAAAGAATTTATTTCGTGATTTATATTAACCTCTTTTAGTAAAATATCTTGTATAATTCATTTATACTTTCAAGAAAGAAAAAAATATTAAAAAAGAAATATTTAGTACAAAAGTTAAAATTTATTTAAAAATTTCATATAAAGTTTATTGTATTTTAAACGTTAAAAATGTTATTAGGTGTTGGAATTAATTCGTAGCGTTTTACAAGTGATGGGAAGTACTTTCATTAATGTATTTTTTAATGCTCATGTGAAATAAATAACATTCTTTCATTAAAAAACGCTACGAATTAATTCCAACACCTAATATGTTATAATTATTGTTATGAAAAACTTAAAAGAATTAGTATATGTTAAAAATAAAAAGTTTTTTATTTAGTTTTTATTTTAAAGTTAAAACGAGGATGATGTCTCGACAACACAGTTTACCTTTTTATGAGAAAATATATATACATATATATATATATATATAGAAAAAAATAATAACTATATCAAACATTTTATTAACATTATTTTACCCAATATTTAACTATTATTAAGTAACTATTATTAAACTGTTTCTTCAATGTATTTTAGGCGCTAGACAAATCTTATTCTCGCATAGTTACTTTAACGTAGAAATAATGTGCGCGTGAATATCCATTCGATACTAACGCTTTATGAGCAAATGGCAGAACATGATACCAATCCATTAGTAACGCTGTCCGATAAAAGTATCCAACGTATAGCTATTAGATTTTCTAGCCTTCTTCTCTCGCCATTACTCGGCACATGCATAAGATAAAATACAACGTCTTTCAGAATTTCTTGAGTCATACCGGGCAGAGAAATTTTCGTACATGTCACTATAATTTGTATTTGTATGAGCCATTAATCTACAATAACTTCCGTTGTAATCTTCTTGTAAATCTGAAAACAAATTTGTGTGCCTGTGATAGCCAGTTGCCCTTTTCAATTCTAAAGACACACGTATCTCAATAAAATACACACACATAAATTCTCTTCCTTTCGAATAAGATGGATTACGAAGCAGTTTTAGAAGCATTTGCAAAATTTCTTTTCAGAATATCATTTATGAAAAAATGTTACAGAAAAATATGTAAAAACACATCATAAAATGTACATATATTAAAATTAAGTAAGGTTTCGTGTTAGCTTAAAGTTATTTAATAAAGGGGTTTTTAACAAAATCTATTTATCAAAAACAGAAAAAAGAAATATCATCTGTCTTAACTAACGGTTGACAGAAAAAATATATTATAATATAAATAAAAGAAAAAATATATTATAAAATAAATAAAAGAAAAATAAGGAAAAATATATCAATTCTAAGTCTTCAATCTCAATGTAATTTTTAAGAAAGATATATATTTCGTTTCGGCAATAACCATATTTTGCGATTTTTATAGAGAAATACTACATGCGCAAATTTCTCGTTAGGACGATGTATCGCATTGCAATGTATATTGGATTCCACGAAAACATATACTATGCAAGCTTTAAGATAAATCCCGATGAAACCACAATAACAAGCGCCAAG
This sequence comes from Acromyrmex echinatior, assembly GCF_024713525.1. Lineage (NCBI taxonomy): Eukaryota > Metazoa > Arthropoda > Insecta > Hymenoptera > Formicidae > Acromyrmex > Acromyrmex echinatior. The sequence goes on along the minus strand of NC_141853.1, from coordinate 7,504,569 downwards.
ACAATCGGGCAGTATTACAAGATTTACATACAATTTAAAGTACGAACAAGATTTGCTTTTGTATTACTGGAAAAATTGCGTGATACTTTGGCCAACAATCTCGAATCCATTTGTAGTCTTGTAAAATGTCATAGTCATAACATATAAACACGTTCGACAAATTGTAGTACTATCTTGTCTTTTAGGAAATATATTATCAGATAGTTGAACTTGTCGCACAGTTTTTTCCAAGTAAATCTTTATTACTTAACATAGAAACTTTATTACGTGGAAATATCCAATATTTCATTGGAAAAATGATAAATTCCATTAGTCACGAAAACCTGACTTCGCGTTTCTAACATTAATATAAGTAAATCAGATAATTTACAGTGATTTAAACAAATACACAATCACCAGCTGGAATAATCTCTTGATCGGTTTGCTTTTTTTTTATGATTGTGGTCGCTTTTGCGTAGCACAATACCGTTTGAACTTTGAACTTCGGACCGCTTTACCCCGAGATGAATCAAATTAATGAATAAAATTATATATATATATATGTTATATATATATGTAATTTTATATATGTTACTTCATTATAAATAAATGCTAAATGTATAACTAATGTCGCAATATTAGAAAAATGTTATTAAAAAATTAATAATTTACAATAAAAAATTTATAAATAATTATTAAATATTAATTTATGTTTCTACATTATTATAACAATTTCGGTAGAAAATACGCAAATCTCGATAAAAATATTTTGAAATATTATTTGATTTTACCTTTATTTGATTCTTATTGTTTAAAACTTGCACAAAGTTTTATCCAGGTATATACTATGCTGCGATCTTAGAAAAGAAAAGATTTCTCTCCTGTCTCAGCACTGAATATTACATTGTCTTAAGGGATTGTGAGATATTTTATATTAACTTTCTATCCAACTTACAACTACATTTTCTTCAAAGAAAAATTTATTTCATAGTACTCTGTATTGATCAAGGATTCGATAACTAAAAGAACATATTTAATATATAATAACAATATCACACATAAAAAGTACTTAGAAATTAAGTAACAAGATTAATCACAAAAATAAATTGTTAAAAAATTATGGAAGAAATTACAGGTAGTAGATTGCGTTTGATTTTTTTATGAAACTAATTCATACATTCTGAAAAGATGAATCGATCGAAGTAATTTCTTAATTGCAATTAAAAAAGATCACATAAAGGAACCACATTTATAACGCCCACTTAAAATGCCGCGCGAAAGGCCAGATAGTGTTAACCCTATCAAGAAAGTAATCGTTATTTCATGGTTCTAACGACCGCTTATGTATTACATGAGTTATCTATCGCTTATGTATCATATGAATTATCTATCATTTGAGCAAGGTACATAAATGCGACATTCCAATTCATAGTAACGACAGTATCATTATGATGCAGCGTTTGTAGCAATTTCTCTGATATGCTTAAAACTGAACATTAACTATTTTGACTAATATCACTTCCAAATTATAGTCTATTAATAAACCATTGTTATGTACTTTCTATTTTTTAATAATGACAAATGATACTTCGTGCAAATTTGTTTTAATCTTATAAAATATTAAACCTTTAAAGCCCGGTTGCACCAACGTTACTTATCGTAATTATTATATTACTGATAAATTTGATAACATGTGTTGTAATATATAATATGTGTTGCAATATTTAATTTCAAGCTTTTGTATTTTATTTTGTGGTTTAACTTTCTTAGGCCGTTTTGCACCAATATTACTTTGACTTTAAGCAAGACTTAAAACTCTTTCTGTCTCGTTTTAAAGCGAGAGAGAGAGAGAAAGAGAGAGAGAGTTTTAAGCCTTGCTTAAAGTCAAAGTAACGTTGGTGCAAACGGGCCTAAGAAAGTTAAACCACAAAATAAAATACAAAAGCTTGAAATTAAATATTATATATTACAACACATGTTATCAAATTTATCAGTAATATAATAATTACGATAGCTTTAAAATTTTATGTAATCAATACAAAATATCAGATTTATAAATTGAATTAATAATAATAATAATAATATTAATAATAATAACTTTATTGAGTGGAGTGGTTAACATCAGAAAACAATACATAATACACAATGATATCAAAACAATTAATCCTTATACATAATTATTTTAGTGCTTCAAACGCATCAATCCGACTGCCACTAACCATGCTAATCTTGCTCTTTATTGTGCGAAAAAAATGCGCGTCAATCTTAGTCGCTAATTGTTAAGAAAGAAAGGCAGGAACACTCTTCAGAAAACAATTACGCACGTAGTAATCGTGTCTGATGGTCGACAGCAAGTAAGGTCAGGCCGACCTTACTTAATCTTGATTCGCACGCGAGTAATTCTCGCGACTGAAGTTAGATCAGGTCAAGGTGCAACCAGTATACTTGCACGCGCTTACAGTTGATCTTAACATATGACAGCTGAGTTTTTACATTGCGCTGGACAAATCTCGGCAACTCTCCAGTATTCAAAAGTCTTTACGATTAGTATCGAGATAAATACTTGACATGATAGTTCGTGACACTTCAGCGAATAAATTGTTTGATCTGAATGAACATCGTTATGTGAAATCAAATTTTTGAAAAAATTGAGAAAGATATTGTAATTGTAAAGTTTTGTTCATAAATAAAAATTTTTGAATCTACAAACTATAACAATATTGTACAAACTATAACAATAGTACTTTTATCCATCTCGGATCCATGTCATGGCATAAATTTTTATGTGCTTGTATATGATATATTTGGGAATGAATTCATGTACGCTTCAGCTGCATTAAAATGTATGCGTGAAAGAAATCAATTTCCTGTAGAGAGGTCTGTTTCTATGATTCTGATTATGCAGTACGATTGCGTTATTTTATAACAAATTGAAACAATTTAAAAATATTAGATCTTTTAATTTTTTAGATCTTTTAATAATTTGTGACTAGATATAATCAATTTTAATATAAAAAATGAATTAGTTTAATGTCGAAACAACGCGAAAACAGGCTAATTAAAAACTTAATGTCGAATAATTAATTAATATTATATTCAGAAATATTTATTTAAATAGATCTTGTACATATGTCAATATTATTGTTGAATAAATATTATTTCGCAAAATATTAGTAAACTTTCTTCAAATATATATTCATGTGTATACATATCGCCTCGTTCAAATTAGTAATAACATTACTTATTAATAAATATATAAAAATATATATTAAAATAAATTATTATAATGTTTTTCTGATATTTTTCAGCTACAACACGCATTCGTCTAATTATAGCTAGGCTTTTCTTTCTCGTGCAAGGATTTTCTAAAAAGCATCATGCTTAGAAGACATTAAAAGTGATTTCGTTGAAAATGTTTAAATAGTTTATCGTGTTCTTTTGCAAACGCAATCATAATTATCAATGCATAATTATATTTTCTATTAACATAATGCTTACGTAAAATATTATATTATTATACATACTTATAATAAGATAATGTTTTGCAGAGCAATCATATATAAACCCACACAAACACAGCAATGCAGTAACACGCGAACGGTCATGATTTACTTTATTTGTAAGATATAATTAATAAGTAAGTAGACGCGAAAAGATTATATTACAGCTCTCCATTTACATTTTATACAACTTGGTTAATAATCAATATTGAAAATTTAACGATTACATTCGTTTAATCGATGTTGTTTAATCGATTCATGTTGATTTCTTTACAGCTTACGTCTTACTGCTTAAGTTTCCTGTGTATCATGACCCTTAAGCTATGGCACATAAAAAGACAGTAAAACATTAAAACGCAAGTAGTAAGAGAATCGACCATCATAGTAGAGAACGTAAGGCAATAATTTAAATAGTAGCAAATCCAAAATATTGATTTGCTTACTGCTTATGTATTAGTTTTTTGTAAACTATAGCTTCTATGCTTAGAAGGTTACATTAACAAAATGTTATACTTTGCATTGCTCGAAATATATACAATTGAATAGAATGTTAAATAATGAACAAAGTATACCACAAGTATACATATTATTCGTGTAATAATACATGCAAATATAAGAAGAACGAGTATAAGAATGTATAATTAAATGTCAAAATGTGAAAACCTTCTAAAAGTAAAAATGTGTTATAATAATGTCGACTATTGTGTATTGTACCATATTAAAGCGTCATTGTAACACGATGTGCTAAACAAATAATTCCATTAAAAATTACTAGAATTCGTTATCTAATAGTGAAAATATTATAAAGGGCTATTATACATACAAAGGCCATAATATTATCTTTTCCTTTATCATAAATATAGAAGGATTTCTTACTAGAAAGCTGTGCACTTATACTGTTCAACATTCACATAACAATCATACTTATGCGTGTATTATATTAATTATAAATTATTAATTACCACAGATAATTCGATTATTACAATAAAGTGGTGAAAGAATAGAGAGAAAATTGCAAATAATAATAAAACCGGTATTTAACATTAAAGTGGAAATATTACTTATACGCAATATGACGATATATATTATTCAATTTAGAGAATAACTATATATATCCTTTGCATGAATTACTGTTCGAAACTTGGGAACAGAGAAAAGGCATGACATATATCATTGTGGAAACGGATGATACATATATAATGAGCATTAAGTTCTCCACGAGATTATGAAATTAACTGTCATTTTTGTCAGATTATCTCATATTATGTACATATTATATACGTATATATATATATATATATATATATATATATATATACGTATCATATATATATATGACTAAATGAATTCTTGGTGTAATAATCTTTTATTACTTACGTTAAATTGCTTCGTATAATTGTTCGCCTCTATATTAACAATTTAAACAAAATACTATTTCTTTCTATATATATAGTATGAGGAGATCCCGTTTGCCTATAAATAAATTGCCTACAGTATCTCTCCTCCCCCCCCCCTTAATACATCAACCCCCCCTAAATATATCACTTTTGTCGACAGTTCATTTGTGTATAAAAATTATTACCTACAGCTCGACTGCTTACATGCATTTTTGCGCACAAATAAAAATTTTAGAAATGGAGTTACATTTGCCTACATGTATTATTGTCTACAAGTATTATAGCTAACAGATCGATTGCCTACGAGCATTTTTGCGCACAAATATTATAAAATTTTCGGAAACGAAATCACATTTGGCTAAATTTATTATTGCATACAGATCGATTGCCTACAACTATTATTACCTATGGGTGGGGTATATGATTCAAAATATAATATTGTAATAATAAAAATAATAAAATTAAATACTCCTTGCCCCCCTCCCTGCGCGATGACGCAGATATGTCTATAATAGCCACTACCGCGTGTGACTTCATACGCGTGCGACCAGTATAAGTCTCATATGAAGATGCATAAATGTGGTGATTGCGTGCATGCCGTGCGGATAATCTTATTATCACAATATTGTTGAACAATATTGGGCATTCAATTTCTTTTCAATATTGGCTACATCATTTTTCCAATATTTCACCAATACTGGGCAAAAATCGAATCTCCAATATTGGGGGTGAGGGATTTCGTTTGCCTACAAATCGATTTGTAGGCAAAAGAAGCCATCCCTAGATATGATCCTTTTTATAATTCTCCTTCAGAAAAAAAATATTTGATGTTATCTGCATAAAAATGGTCATAATAGTTGTACAAAGGCCACTCTCTAAAGCTCTACTTAAAATATTACATTTTTTATTCTTAAATATTTTTCAACAAATAAAATGTGTAAATTTACATATTTTAACTTTTTTTCATTTTTATTGATAATATATTTTATATTGAAAAATAATAAAATACTCAAGGCCTCATAAAGATTCCTTATCATAAATAATAAAGAGTAAAGATATCAAATTTTTTAAATAATTTTAGTGCGATGTATATTTGGTTTTCTTTAAGTTCCATCAAATACCACCGCGATAATTTTTCATCGTGAGAAATGAAAAAGCTCAAAAATAAGATGGCATTAAGTTACGAGGCGAAGTTGATCGCATGGCGGAATCCTGACGCTACTACTTCCTTTTGTATCCGGCGCGTTATTATGACGACGGAGCCACACGTCTGTGGATTGCAGAATTCGAGACGGTGTCCCAGTTTAAATGCAGCTCTCCTCCACAAAACGCTTGTACTCGATTTAATATATCGTGACCATAAAGAGGGTATAGAATTCGGCATCATAGTACATCGATAGAGTGAAATAAATACGCTTTAAGATTGAAAAAATTATAATCGCTCTATACAATAGAATTTACTGAGTCAAAAAAAATGTTATTATTAATACTTTTAATTAATAATATTTTCAAATTTTTCACAGCTAACGTGAATCAAGCCCATACAATTATCAACTTTAAATATAAAATCATATCTATAAGACTGTTTTAAATCTCACATGTTGTATTATCTTTAGATGTAGATTAGAAAATCTTTTTTTATTAATTTATGCATATGTATGCATTTATATATATATATATATATATATTATATATATATACGCAAATTACATGTATACGATTATATATGTACGTTTAAGTATACTTACTATATATATAATAAGATGAAACAGTAAATCACTTATAAACGTATTGAGCAAATTTTTATGTTTTTCAGGGAATATTACAATCATGCTATGTTAATATATCACACTATTACTCTTATTTACTCTTATTTTTAGTAATTTCTAACTAACAGAACAGATTTCGTTTTTCTTAATATTCATTGGTAATAGAATTGATCCGAAAAATCTCTCTGAATTTGCACATTTTATCAATACTATTTGTAAAATTGGAGCAATGATTTATTTATTTTTATTCACAGTCGAAATATGTGACATTGCATCTGTGTAACATAAATTACAATTAATTTACTGGTATGGAGAGAGAAAGAGAATGAGAGAGAGAGAGAGAGAGAGAGAGAGAGAGAGAATAAATAGATGGAGATAGGACTTTTGTACTCTATGCAGAAATGTAATCCACTATTTTTCTGGCATGAATATATGCAACTGTACGACAGTAACAACTACATCTTCGAAAATGCAAATTTCATGTTTTCCTAGAGTGAAGGTATGAAGAAGTCGCTCGTGAAATGTCGCAGCACTTATAATTCAAATCTTCTCTTATAATTTCATTCTATGATTAAGAATTGTGCTGACAATACAAACACAGCGTTGAGAGAACGTGTATATTATTTTTGACACGCACACAATTGTAAAAATAATTTTTTACTCCACTACTTTTTGTTCCATGCATATGTACGGATTAGGAAATCAATCCAATGATCTTGATCTATATGTTGTCAAAATCATGATCTTCAAAAGGTTTTAGTCGTCACTCATTATTTATTAAAAAAATTAGTAACAATAAAAGTTAATTATTCTTGTTTACATTTTTAACAATATAATATTTTTGCGTAGAAAGTTATAAACCGATGTAGAATCTTTCGCTTTGCATTGTAAAATGAATGCAGTAGATTCCGTCTTCTCCTCCTACGAGGAGTTCCACTACCAAAAAATTAGACACATAGGGAGATATTCATAGTCCGTTCTTATTTTAAGATTGTCTTAAATAATGTCTAAGACGCTAATACCCTCTGATTGGTCCGTGGCTTCTTAAGACTATAGTTAAGATGATCTTGAAGATAAGATCCGACTATACCGACCATAGGTTTGGGTTGAAGCTCGCTTTACGGAAAATTGTAAACCCATATAAAACGAAGTTTCACAAGCAAAGCGAGGTTCAATCCAAACTTATGTGTTGAATTTTTTAGTGGTACTCTCCTCCTGCACCAAAGATGGAATCCTCTGCATCCACGCAGGTTTCATATGAGTTACGATTTTTCATGTGAAACAAGGTTCTTGTTTTCATATAGATATATACAGATATATATATATAATACATATATACAGAATGGACCAAGATGGATGATACTATGGAAATTATTCAACATGCAAAAATATCATAAGTCGGAAATAAAATAAAATTATTTTCTATGATACCTTCAGATATAATCAAATTTTTTGTCGAGAAAGTATGTGTGCATTTGTTTAGTATATGTATTAGGTGTTGGAATTAATTCGTAGCGTTTTACAAGTGATGGGAAGTACTTTCATTAATGTATTTTTTAATGCTCATGTGAAATAAATAACATTCTTTCATTAAAAAACGCTACGAATTAATTCCAACACCTAATATATACATATAAAGTTCCTAAGAGTAAAAAAAATTTGGAATACATGCTAGATATAAATATTTACCTATATAATTACCTATTATCGTAAAGTATTTTAAAGTCTATATGTTCAAAACTATAATATTAATTAACAGAGAAAATATATTATAAACAAATACAACTGAAACTTTATTTTATAACGAGCGCAATATACATGCAGTCAGTTTCCTAAATAAATATTTATTGTCTTCAACTTTCTTATACCAAACTTTATTATTAAATTATACTATACAATCGTGGATATGTATGGTATATTACACACTAGAAATAAATTTAAAAAATATATCTTAATATTATTCATGCTTCGTCACAAAGAAGATTGCCAAATAGAGATATACATACAATAATATAATATACATACAATTTAAACTTTATCTAAAATCTCGTGTCAAAACATGTATAAAATTTTAAATAGAACTAAAGTAAACGTAATATATTTAAAAAAATCTCATTACAATTGAAAAATTCGATATAATTAATGGTTACTTATTTTTTTATTCACAATTATTTGTGAAATTCAATTTAAATTAGAAATTCAATTAAATTTATAAATTAATCTTTTCAATTTAAATAAAATTAATTAAAATCTCTCTTTTTCTTTCTCTCTCTCTCTCTCTCTCTCTCCATATATATATATATATATATATATATGTGCATTAAAATATCTTTAATTATAATTACAATTTTTTAGATGTTTTGAATTTTAAATGTTATATATTTTAGCGTTTCGTGTCGTATTTCGCTCGATTTCGATCGATTTGAGTATATATCACGACCTTCTGAATTCGTCACTTTTCATGGTACAGGAATTTTCGCCGCACGCGACGTCGTTCCCTCGCAAAGACTTTTCTCTAAGGTTTCTCACGCTTTATCGGGGACGGCACGCAGTGCCTCTCTACGAGTACCCCCCTATACCGTTTGTCGTAAAACTGCAACGATTACAGATGATTTATCGCTGAGACGCGCGAATCGCGTGTTGTTGCTTGCTTCGTTTTTCTTAATATGTGTCAAGACGTGAATTCTCGTCAATGTCGACCGCTCTGTCAAGGTTACCTCGAGAAACAAGTTGAAACACTAGCGAAACTTGTACGAATCGTAGAAAGTTTATGTGATCGAAATCACGCGTTCACATAGATCTGTATACTCGATTATAACGTGATACGATCACCTCGTCGCTATAGTTAAATTGTCGTAATGTAATTACGATACACGCCACTGATTGCAAATGTGGATAAAGTGACTATTCCTCATAATTATTGAGATCTTAGGAAAATTTTCTGATAGAAATTCTAAGTACCTATTAAAAAAATATGAATTACATATATTATTGTTGTTATATTGTTGTAATTCATATATTTTTAAGACATCTTTATTATTATTATATTCATTAGATATTATTTCAAATATACGAGCGCATCGGAAATTAGTGATAAATATCAGAGTATATTTTTTTAATTACGAATTTTAAAAATTGATTGAGAACACGTTCAAGAGAAACCTTTTCCTCTCGTACAAATCCATATTTATAAAAATGTTGAAAATATACAGACATGATAAAAATTACATACACTGTAAAAAGTGTACCATTTTAATAAAAAAAATTTTAATAAATATTATATTTGTTTGAAGGGTATTAACTTAACATTTATTTATGATAAAAAACACTTGCTAATTAAAAAAAGAATAGTTAAACCAAATTAATGATTCTGATACAAAATATATAAATATATGTTTATATTTAATAAATATTTAGCTAGGACTATTCAAACAAATGTTTATTAAAATTTAGTACATTTTTTCTCTCAGGATATTATATTAAATTAAATAGCTACGTACTATATCTTTCTTTGGAATCGTACATGCTTCAATAATAAATCCGGTCGTGATCTTTTATGGTTTTAAGGTTTTATGGTCGAGTGGTAATACGACGAATGCATATTTTATTTTAACGCTATATTTTATCCTTGTGGTGTGTACGCGACAAAGTTTGTGTATCATTTCATGCTTTGATTCTTTCTTCTCTAAACTGATTATATATATATACACACACACACACACACACACACACACACATATATATATATTCGATTTAAAAATAAATAATTTTCATTGATACAAATTTAATTTATAATTATAAATGATTTAAAAAGTTTTCTTATTTTATAAAAATATTTATTTTTTTTTGGAATATTTCGTGAAACTCTATGCCAATAGTATATAATATCGTTTTTAGGGAATATTAGATGTCAATATTTTTAAGGAACGTGTACTTTCTTTTCTATTAGATAAGATTGCAGAGTATTGAAAATTTCAAGAGAAAGAGCGCGTCGGACCGATTTTATGATGCAACTATAGCAAGGGTGTTATGTATTCATCTACCGTCTATTTCGGGGATTCACAGACTATCGCAACGAGTTCAAGGAAAAAGTACAGAGAAACGATCTCAATTTATGTTCACTGCGGAGACACTGCGGTATTGCGTGTTGAAAAAACATGATGTCAATAAAGCAACAATTCGCAAATTAAGTAAATCTGTACAACTTTCTTAGCATCATAGTTATATACAAAAATATGCATGCGGAGATCCAAGCCTTCGTTTACATAGAGTATGTATAACACATCTTGTAAAAATTTGAAATGATTTCATTTAGCACTAAAGTATATTATGAGAATAAGAACTTGAGAGTATATCGTAGAGTATATCGTAGAAAGGCATAAAACAAATAAAATTAAAATACCTTTTTCCTTTAATATGTTTTTCTTTCTTATTAATCTGTCTTGATACTTTTTAGGATAATTTTATTTACTTAAAATATTTAAAAAAAAAACAAAAATTTATATATAATATAAAAGTAGATATACACATACATGTAAATTTAATAAATAATTAATTATAAAATTATTATAATTTCTTATTTAGTTAGGCATATTTGTATAAATTTTTGTCATTATCTTTTTTTTCAATTGCTATTTCAATAGATTTGATATAACGTGAATTTTTGTAAAAGACTTGATAATAGATTCATATAATATTCTATACGATATCTTTTTTGAATCGTAAGTACTATTTATATTCCATAAATATATTATACTTTTTATACTGTCGCTTTTAGACTGTCAAATATCACTTTTGCTGCCAGCTTGCCGTATTCATTCACCCTTCGACTGTTATTCGCGCTTCTATGGAATCAAAAATAGTACAGGATCTAAAGAAGAAGAATTTATGTCAAATTGAAGGAAGATAACCTCAATAATTTCAACAGGGTGAGGACATCACCGAACTATTGTTTATCTTCTCTCTGTCTTTTGCATCGTATGATCTTTCTTGAAAAGAACTTTATATTGAAAAATCGTGTATTTAAATAAGTTTTCTTTCTTAAATAAGTTTTCTACAAATACAAGATTTTGTAAATCATTAAACGAATATACTATATTTTAACAATATGCTAAATTATCGTTATTTTTTTAATATTTTCGTATAAATTATAACAAGATAAATTTTTTAGAATTATTGCTTATAACTTTTTCATTTTTTTCCTATTCAAGTAAAAATATAAATATTAAATAAATATTAAATTGTAGCCATATTCCATTTGATGCAAACAATGAAAACTAATATAGATACGTGAAAATAATAATCATTGCGTAATATTATTGTGAATATATATATATATATATATATATAAAATTTAATTTATATTTTATATTTACCAATTATAATTGGTACAGTTTTATCCACATTGAATAATATTGTTATACATATATAAATGTATGATACAAAACGCTGGAAAAATTGTTAAATGCGGTCGAAAAGTGTATCTCGGTGAAGATAAAATAGTGTAAAGCTGGATAATTATATACACGTTCCGCTGCAAGCACCATCGCTTTTCATGTACGCTGACCGCGTTCGAGTTAATTGTAGGCATTTTAACGTCGCAGCGTCGTAATTTTTAAAAATATCTGCGAAACGAAATTTTCGTGCTAGCGAATTTTTACAAGCACAGATAATTGGTCGCTTCCAATTACCGCGGTACTTCACGATATAAATATATTCTCTTCATTTTTTCCAGACAGTATATCTAAAATTGGGACATATGACGTATCAAAGCATCATTTAAACATAAATCTTAATGACATCTTTGTAGAATGTCTCGATTTGGAACATGTGTGCTATTTGAGTTAATCTCTTGAAAAATTTTATCTTTGTATTATTATCTCATCTTTATTATTTTAGAAATATATAAATTCAAATTTTAATATCATTATTAACTTTCAAATCAAATGTACACATTTATATACAAATCTTAAAATAGATGACTAAAAAAGGTTACCTGGTCAGTAGAAATTGAACGATGGATATCATTATCTTTATCTATTATTGAACAGCTTTTACTGCGAGAGATCAAGAATTCTCATACGGAAAAAGAAACTTCAATAAATAAATATCTTTTTATATCACGTTTAAAGTCAGAAATAGAAAATTGCTAAATAAATAATATTCAATTTTATTTTGTACGTATTTCTTTTTGCTGTCACCGTATTTCAAAAAAGCGTAAATATAATTATAATTACAATATCTACAGTTCAAAACAAATAGAAATACAAAGAAGTTGTATTAAATTATATAATTTTAATTTTATTTTTATATAAATGTTATGTAAATTTATTTATATAATACATACAACATTATTTACTAAACATTACGATAAAAAATTCCTTTTGGAAGGAAAAGAAACTAGATAGAAAAGAGTCTTATGTTTATGCTATTCCTAGTTGTCGAGTAACACTAAACGTAAAGTTATTGCGGACCAAGTTTTGCAAATTTACGCTCTCGTCAATTATTCACCTGAGTAGCCCAGGTTCGACGTCGCGCAAGATAGATTCTGTTCTCGTTTCGAGTATTCTCGATGCAAATTTAAACTCTCCCTCGCTATTTCTGTGCACACACATACGTAAAGAACAGTGCACCGTAAGTTCCTCTCACCTAGATTTTCGATGCACGTCTTCCGTTTTGGTTTCTTCCGCATTCATTTTTATCTCAAAAAAGCCCTTTCTATTCGAGCATTTTAAAGAACTTTAGAACGTTTCTGTACTGAAAAAGTCTTAACGCGATATCTTTTTCTATAAATGACGTTTTTAAATTTTGGTTAGATTTCTGAAGAAATCTAAAAAATTATTGACTAATTATAAAAATTTATTAAATAAATGCCTAATGTAAAAATATATACAAATATCCTATCATAAAATTTTTTAAAGTTATATCGGTACGAACAATTCTTTCTTTATCAGTAATGTGAAATTTCAATTTATTTATTGCATTCAAAGAACGGTGTATTGTTAAGTACTACTATAAAATTTTCCTTTATAAAACAAAGAAAAATTCATGAACTACAAAAACGAAAACGATTGGCGAATGCATTGTATACACACAGGCAATGCGTGCAATTTCGTTTTGCTACGAATATCCGCTAGTTTGACCCAATAACCTAGCAGCGTCGAAACGCAACGGAAGTAACGCGGCTGCGAATCACATCCGACGTTCTCGCACCAACTTGTTCCGATATCCGGTCCAAATTACTGCCAATATGCTATTGACCTATCGAGATTACGAATTGCAGCCTGCATAGTTTTATGACTTTGAGATTCATTTAGTGTCTTTTCCGATGTAAATGATTACGCTCTAAATATTTCATAAAAGATTATCTCTGTCGGGATATCGTTGTGTAAATTCTACTGTGACATTTACGATTTTTCACAGTTAGCAACAAGGTTTTTACGATAATCAATAATTCCATATGTCCTAGTACACATTGCTATAATCGAGCAATCTAACAATAAGAATGTACAACATGATGTGCAAACGTGCAAATTTTTTAAAAGCAAGTGTGCACATTCCGTCACTCTGAATATTGCTCTGAATAAAAAAGATGAGCATATTAATTTACTTAATTGAGAAAAGCAATAAATTTTCAGTAATTAAATCTTTCTAAGAGTAAGAGAGAAGTAGAAAGGATTAATATTGTTCATTCTACATTTTTACAGAGAATAGAAAAATATGGAGTGTAGAAACGTGTTAATTTTTCTCCATAATGTAATTGGGAAAGGTTGAAGAAATCTCTCTCTCTCTCTCTCTCTCTCTCTCTCTCTCTTTCTCTCTCTCTCTTTCTGTCTCTCTTTCTCGAGGAAAAGAGAAAAGCCGTTGTTGCACTTTGATTAAGCGAAATTGGTCATTTAGCTAATTAAATAATTGAAAGAATACACGCTAGATCCTTTAATTTCATTGCCGTTCTTTAGTTCTTTCCATTATTTTTAATAAAATTTGAAAAACTTTGATACGTTGATTAAGCATCCAATTTGTGGAATAATAATATATATAAGATAATTAATGATACATTTACACGTAATAAATTATAATTTGTGTTAACTTGTAATTGCCGACATAGAATTATCAATACGCTAATTGCATTCTCTATTAAAAAAGGCCTCTTTTTGCACGTAAGGTTAAATCAATGTTCATCAAGTCAGGTGAAGGAATATTTGGGGCAATCTACATCGTGACATGAGTGACTACTGTTACACTTTCTCTCCCTATTTCGTCACTTCAAAATTTACATAGCTGTGAGAAAGCTATGAGAATAATGCACGGATTAATCAAAACGGGTCCGCTTGGAGAAGTGATGACAATGTTGAATATGTACGCTACATGTTTGAATAACGAATACACATTGGAAATTTCACACATTATAAATGCCAAAATGCATATAACAATTAGGAATGTAAGAATAAAGTAAAAATATAATTTAAAAAAATCAAATTTATTTGCTTATTGTAAAAAAAGTATGAAACTATGAGAATATAATTGTTTTAGCTATTTATAACGTTAAACATTTCCTGCCTACAGATAAGAGTAGTATCTAATATTACAAGTCTAACGATACTAATAAAGATAAGAGTCTAACTGTCTAAAGATATTAATAAAGATAAGAACAATTTATGATACTAACAATTCATGTTATTTATTAACGTGTTTAAAATTAATTTACCACGACTACATTTGATCTCGGTAATTAGATTTGCTCTAAAATTTTGGCTTGGCTTTGTTCACATTCATAAATTTGTCACGAACAATCGACGATTGACACTGAATGTTTTAAACGTTGACAGGAATTGTCAATACTTAGATTGACAATAAATATCGATCGTCCGAGGATGTTAAGGTCTCAAGGGCCGTCGACTCGTGGCAGCTGCTTTATACCCCTTTCATTCCTGTCGTTCGCTTCAACTTGTTCATCCCTCCCTCTCCCTTGCTTTCTTCTCGTCGTCTTTTCATTCTCCGATTTCTCTCGTGCTCCGGGCGATTCTTTCTAAAAATAGGCGCGCATCGAATAACGAGCTGGGGGTGGCAGCAGTGGCGGCGGCAGCGGCTAAGGCTGAAGTTTGCATTGTGAACGCGTATAACGGTGTATATGACTAGTACACCCTCCCTCTCCCCCGTCTTCTCCCTACTCTGGATGTAACCGTAGATTTGACCCAATGACCCAGCGGACGAGCCCGAAAAGCTGCGGAAACGCCCGATTGGATTTCATCCTCGACCCCGACTCACCATGTTCTCACCCCCTGCCTCTCTTTCTCTCTCTATTCGGAACCAACTCTATGCTCCCTCACATTCAATCCCTTTATTCCGGTTTCCTGCCCGGATAGAGGTAGCCTTCCCTCCCTAACGCTAATCGACTATGCACGCAGGTATAAATATTTTGTTGTTATGTCACGTGTGCCGCGGGTATCTAATGAAACAGCATATGATATGTGGCCCTGTAATGCGGCATCGACAGGCTATCTCACGTTATTTCGGCAATATTACACAATGATTAATCTTTGCGGTTGTTTTCGGGATAATCAGGCTGAGTGAACTGTCGCGGTAATATAATGTATCATGAAATTATACGCGGAAGCCACGTTATGCGAACGCGCTACCGAGCTCGCATACCGGGGTCCTCCGAGTCCTCCTACGAATTCTCGAGATATCTTCAATGCAATTATGCGAATCCATGTAACTCGTTTGCGATTAAATGGAGCGAGATAAATATTTACATATCTCGATCATTTAAAGATATATTGTATATATAAAAGTGTGGTATATTCATATAGATAAGTATATAAAATATGTGACCCGCTTCTCCTACTCCTCTTACACTTCTATCGCATTAAATTTTAAAAAGGTAAATTGTAAAATGAATTTTATATTAATTCTTCTTTTTCAATAAAATAATTTTTTAACAGAATATATTTAATAGTAGTAATATTAATATTAACTTTTTAATAATAATAATAATAATAATATTAATAATATATTAATGTTAATATTAATGTTAATAATAATATTAATAATATTTAATATTAAACATATTGTAACAAATAAAAGAAACATAAAGCACGTGTTTATGATATAATTTAGTTTTGAATGTTGTATTTCTTCTTTTCTTTGTTAATCTACAAAATTATATATATATATATATATATAGACGGATAGAAATCAGTGTAAATATATTTTGACTCGCGATAATGTAAACTGTATTGCATGATCCAATATACATCCACATATATCAAGTTCAGATGCTGTGTGTTGTTTGCAATATATGTATAAGCACATATATGATACATGCATACAAGATACATACGAGATACATTCACCGTGACAGCCTATTTCGTCTTTTTACTCTCGGCAGTCTTCCAAGCAAGAAGATATCGTTAGAATATCTCTCGCCTTGTGTACAGAAAAAAATATCTAGATAAAGTAACAAAAATATTATTGCATTTGTATCACTTAAAATATAATGCTTAAACGAGTAATTGGACTAATTTAAATCATTTATCTTATCCTAGAATACACAGAATGTACATACATGATAAATTCTATGTCGTTTATTTTATCACGTATAATTTTTGTGTTTCAATAAAAAAAGAGAATAAAATATTATAAAGTTAAAATTAATATTATATCTTAAATAAGTATATTACATATAATATGACTTTTTTTTACTTTCTCATTATATGTACGTATTATTATATATAAATAAATATTATTATATTAGGTGTTGGAATTAATTCGTAGCGTTTTACAAGTGATGGGAAGTACTTTCATTAATGTATTTTTTAATGCTCATGTGAAATAAATAACATTCTTTCATTAAAAAACGCTACGAATTAATTCCAACACCTAATATATACATACACAAACACTTACATAAACATATAAAATTTGAATATATAAAAATTTATTTTAAAATATAATAAAATTCATCCACCTAACAATGTCGTTTATGCTGGTATCTTATAACTGATAAAGACTATAAGAACATGGATCATCTTAAAAAGCACATATCGATGTCCATTTGACGTTTTGTTACATATTTTATTCATTTTATTCTGGGTATATTCTATTCTGGGCTACATTCTCTCGGCAATTATTCTACATGGCATTCTCCATTCTCCAAGTGTGATCTTTTCTCAAGGGTGAAGACCTTTTTCGTCCACGGCCAATAATATCAGAAAAAAATTCGTCGCAAATAAAATTATTCTCGTACCAATTCTATTTTAATATTAAATATTTTTTAAATAAATTATATATATATTTATAAATATTATTAATATACAATTTAAAAATAATTAAATGCACATAGGTATATATTGCATATTAAGCTAATAATTATTTCAATTCATACAGTTTCTGTCATAGCATTTACTTTATTATTTATTGGAATGTCTGATAAGTTGTCGTAAATATATTTCTAGGGCAATACTTTTTTAGGAAAAAGAAGTTATTATCATACTGTAGCACGATTAAATACTTATCGCGGAAATGTCACGAGTTTTATCAGTTTATAAACGACGGTTAAAAACGATGTCTTTAATTATGTGTAATTATAACATACATCTCAGTGATGCTTCTAGAGCTACAATATTCATTTATCTTATCATGTTTAATTTAGAAACAACAGAATTTTTACTTACTGACAAAAATTTTAATTAAGCTGTATTAATATTATTATTGATTCTATAAGTTAAATGTTTAATAAATGTAATTAATTATCCCTTTGAGGATCGCAGTTTTCTAACAAGATAACTTATGGAAAACCTTTCTAAAGTTTTCGAGATCGCTGAATTCGATTCTAGTCTTAAAATTCTAAAATTTAAATTTCAAAAAGATAATCTGGTTATCATGAAACTCGGTTTTAGGAGTTTCTTGTATTATGGTATTTCTGAATTTAAATGTATAGCCAAAAAGTATCGAATTTCAAAAAAATAATAATCTGAAGGCGGATCTAGTGCTATAGAGTTCATAATCAGAGTTCGAAAATCAATATTAGAGTTTAGAAATCAATACTAACTATGTATCACTGATGAGCTTCAAATAAAGCAAAATAGTATATTTCTTTTTTTTATATAAAATAATTCTGATCTAAACATGAGATAGAGCTTACTAATTAACTAAATTGGTATTTTGTATAGTTTAAAAAATAACAGATGTTTTATATATATATATATATATATATATATATATATATATTAGGTGTTGGAATTAATTCGTAGCGTTTTTAATGAAAGAATGTTATTTATTTCACATGAGCATTAAAAAATACATTAATGAAAGTACTTCTCATCACTTGTAAAACGCTACGAATTAATTCCAACACCTAATATATATATTTATATCAGATATATACAATACATAGATATATATTATATATATATTTCATCGTTTATCTCGCATTTACAATATCTGCTGCTCATTTTATATCTTATAAAAAAGTTTCTTTGTGCAGTTATTTTATAACGTAGTAAGTATTAACATTCTTTTTTCTTTAATAATGAGTCAAACTTCTGTACTAGTTTTACAATAAAAGTCTCCTAAGATTAATCGTTTAATAAACGTACAAATGAATTTTATTTATTTACTTAACAACTAATTCCTGTAGTGCAATGCAATTTTAAACAAATAATTTTGATTATTTAAAATATTTGTAAAAAATCATGATTTTTATAATAATTTTTTAAGTTAAAATAATAATTTTTATAATAAGTTTTTATATATAAATATATAATAAATATAAATAAAATATATATAAATATACAATATATAATATAAGTTATACGATTGCTATTCTCGTCTTTATGGATCATTTTCATGGATTAGCCGTAAAATTCTAACATTCTTTTATGCGTGCTGTATGAGCAATATTTAGCAGGTGATTTTTTTTAACCATAATTCTAATATTTCTGTGTACATATATATATGTGTAACTAATTAACCAAAGCGAAATTTAAGGAGGTAACCATTTATAAAATAGGTGCTCATCTGGAGATTTCGGACTTCAAGATTTCATGGGGATTTCACGGACTGTCATCGAACTTTGCCGCACTTCAACGGACTTCGTCAGTTTTTGACGGACTCCATCGGATTTCATCGGACTCACTATTATGAACTTCATCGGACTACGCTGAACCTCAACGGAGCTCGGTGGACTTCAACAGACTTCATCGGATTTCGAGAAATTCATCGGACTTCTGACGAATATGTACATCGGAATTCAAGAATGGTTATCTCGTATTAAATGCTACATACACACAGACACACACGCACATGTTAAAAATAAAAGCGCACACACACGTTAAAAATAAAAAAAATGTAAAACAATATCGTTTTATTAAAACTATTTGGAGCATCATATTTCTTTCGTATCATATTATTTCTAATATTTGTATTTTTATTATAGAAAGGAAATAGAATGCGCGATATTGACTTTTGTTTGTTTTTTCATTAGTTATCTTTAGAATGCTACATAAAACAATAATTCAAGCGTCGTCATTTTAACAACTTTATAATGCTCTTATTTATTTCATAAAAATTTATATTACTGTTGAATAAGATAACGTATTGCTTTGACAATTTTCTGCAGTTATCATACAAATTTTGTGCTATAGTATTCAAATAAAATAGCACACATTTGTAAATCTATTTGTTTCTGTGCGATAAAATTTAGTCTTCCGATCATGTTTTACGAAAAACAGAATGCACATATATATATGCTAATTAATGTACTAGAGATTTTACGGGAAAAGATATTTCCCAGCATAAAAGAAAGCAGTGGTATAAATTCATAAAACATTTTTCAATACTATCTGATATTTGTGGGCGCCGGGATCCCGCGGATTCTCTTTCGTTCAAACGAAATGGGATAATATTAATCGTCCAAAGTATCGCGCGCAACACGATACGATACGCGCTTGTCCTGGCCCTGAGAGAAATGTGTTTTCAAGGCTAAAGAATAAAAAACAGGTTGGCAAGTTATATCTTGGAATCGATGTTCACGCGGGGGGTAAGCTCATGAACTAAAAGAAGTTATACTAGGTCAAGCATAAAACCACATTTCAAACTCTAATATTGACTGTTTTGACATTCAGAATGTAAAGTAAAATAATTTATAAGCATGCTTTTTGCATAATTAATGTAATAATAAAAAATAAATACTTGTTTATACATTTCAAGAGTTACAAATGAAAATTAAATAGAACTATAATACATATATATATATATATATACATATATATATATATATATATATATTCGTTATATAGTATTATCCGTTTCACTGATACAATTGTAACAATATCGTTTTTTCTTTGATAGTTTTACTTATATTTTTGCTCAATTTATTATATACAAATACAAACATACATATATATATGGACGTATTGTTTAAGGGGGACTAAGTTAGAGTTGAGACTTTTGAATTCGGGGAGAGAATAATCGAATGATATGGATTACTTGTTTTATTTTATATTATTATTTTTAATTAATTACTGGCAGATAAATCACAAAATCACATAAATTTAATTTATTCTTTTCTTAAAGTTGTAAACTGATTCTTCAAATTAGAAAAACTTAAATTCATATATAACTAGCCGTCTTAGATTCTCAGATTTTTCTATAACTTTTATTTATGGCAGTCATCAACTATTTATCGAATTTTACTATTAATTGTCATTACTAACTAATAATATCTATTATTACAAATATTCAATACTTCTAATTAAAACAAGCATTTTTAGTACATCAATATCACATTATTATTTTTTTATGTAATCTATAATATAATGCAAATATATATGCAAGTTTATGGCGTAGCAAAATACAGGATCTTGAATGCAAAAAGCAGTGGTTAATATAACAATGTAATTCGATAAAAGATAATCTTCAATGACAGCAAGTCTTCATTATTTACAAATAAGTAAGTGCAAGCGTATAAAAATGACACCATGAACTTGTGTCATATATAACATGTAGGTATATGTATATATATATATATATGTATAAGTATAGAATATGGTATGCTTTTCCAACTTTCCACGAGTTTCAAAGCTGCTAAGCTTGTAACAAGTAAAACATGCTAACTGAACTCAGTTGTCTGTCGCAACCATTTCTCAAGAGACGTTTCCTTGCGCGGCATATGCCTTTCCGTAACTATATTTTATTCCTCCAGATCTAATGAGATCTTATCACTTTTTTCGTATAATTCTATTTTTTTTTTCGTCCATCTTTGACTAAAATTAATACAAATCAAAATTATAACAAATCATGGCAATTTTTAAACATTTACTATTATGATTAATACAATATTATAAAATAGAATATAATAGATTTGTTTTGAAAGGAAATAATTGGAATAAATGATAGGATTATAGCAATTGAATTAATTCACAATTAAATCATCGACGTCGCATTGACGTGCCATGAATATTTTATGAAAATTACAAATCCTCTGAGCATTTGCCAGGGCATAAAGGGAGATCTAGTATATTGTATATTGTATTGGTATATTGTATAAAGTAAAAATGATTATGTACATGTATATGTATGATATTAAAAAAAATTTTTTAAGAAAAAGACTTCAAAATATCTAATTCTCACTTTCGATGTACAAAAGATTCGATTATTTTCTTTATTCGCGTTATTTAAAATATACGTTATTTAAAAAGTCCGTATATTAAAAAGTACTTTTTTTTCAATGCTAAAATAAGACTTTAAAATTACATTATTTAATAATCATTATTAAATGTAACAATCAATATTAAATCTTGAAACTCTAAGCTAGTTTCATTGCAAGGTGTTCTTTATATTAAACTTATCTAATAAATCTTCTATAATTACTATAAAATGTTACAACGTTATCGTTACAGACAAGAAAAAGTGACGATATTAACAAATAATGCGTTGCTTTTCAACTCTGAAAAAATCCAATGAATCGTTTCTCTCTATGGATTCAATTCTCTCAAATGGATCCAATTCCAATACTGCAAAAAACTAGTTAAAATAAAGCTTTTCCCCGATTTAATACATATGTGACATACATATTGACACATTAGTCACCAACTCTCTGAGCGATACGAAATGTTTCGTATAGTGTTTATTGACAGGCGTTATGATTTAACTAACGAGCGCGCGGGGTAGAAGGTTCAGACCTCATCTCGATTGTATGTCGCAAACGTGAGTTATTTCCCTGGCTGATGATTTTCAATCACGATAATGCATCAAAGCGATATTATACACGCGTGAGCACGCGAGCAGGCCCATCGTTATTCGCCAGCTCCTGTATATCAGCTCTATGTAATTTACTTCCGAAGCAGTGGCTTGGGTCGTCGAACATATATGCACTATATATATATATATATATATATATATATATATATATATATATATTGTCGCTAATAATTTCCTCTATCATTACATTATTATGCAGCGTGATCCACCGTCAGTGGCTTTATATGGTCTCTTTATAACGGTGTAATTGTAACTTTATAAAGATGCACGCTTGATGTCTCTGCTTCCGGTATAAAGATGTAAAGTACACCCCGTATAATTGTCTTCTTTCCTATTTTATCTATTTGGTATAAACTGTCATGTAAAATCGAAGAATTTCTTGATCAAACGAAATCAATCGATGATAGATTCTTTTTTTTATTTAATAATAGATTCTTTCTGCATCCATTATTTATTATAATTTTTATTATAAATTTATAATATAATGTTGAAAGATATCTATTGATGTATTAACTAATTATTATGTATTAACTAATACATAATATAAAAAAATTATTAAAAAATATTTTTATCATATTATATAATATTATATATATATTTAATATCATATTATATTAGGTGTTGGAATTAATTCGTAGCGTTTTTAATGAAAGAATGTTATTTATTTCACATGAGCATTAAAAAATACATTAATGAAAGTACTTCCCATCACTTGTAAAACGCTACGAATTAATTCCAACACCTAATATAATATTATATATATATATATATATATAAAATATTTTTAATGATATAATATTGTATATAATATTATATCATTAAAAAATATTGTTCTCAATACCGTAATCATCATAAATGATGCTAACTAAATGTAAATCTTTCGAACATTGAATAATTGTTGAATAGCTGAAAGTGACGACTTTCTTTAAGCTGATTTTCGTTTTTTATGACATTTTACGTCATGCAAAACAGTTTCCAGGAGAAAAAGTCTGAATAAATTTACATCATTTTTTTCTCGGAGCGTCGCCACGCAACGTGTAACGTGAAGAAACAAAAAGAAGAGTACTGACAATCCTATATGGTGCGTACAGCACTCGAAATAGGATTTATTATCCTTAAGAAGAAAGGGGATTTCTAGAATACCTTCCATGTCGAAGGAAATTTAAGAGACTCTGTGGTCTTCATAAAAAAGTCTTTCTCAATACTCCGCATAAACATGATAAACGCCAACAATAACTAGAATAGAAATTTCATATATTTCAGTCGTATAATGAATAAACAAATAAACTTCTCTTTTCCTTTTTACTCGTAATACCATAATATTCTACCATAATTATCTTATTATATAAATGTTATATAAATGTCAGTAACTTTTCGCCGTAATATATTTAAACCGCTTTATAATTAATCATCTAATGCAATTTTGGAGTTAAAATATATTACGTATATTCTGTATAATCTTCTTATCACATATAACTTTGGATCGACATAAGAACTTAATTTTGCTGTATGTTTATTAAATGATGATATTATAAACCAGAAATATAAAATTATTGTATAAATATTATTTTTAAAGTACATTTCGGATTATATTACAATTTTTTACGTGTTATTTTTAACACTTGTTTGGAGAAAAGAAGAGGAATAAAATCACAAGTTGCATAATTTTGTTAGTTGTGTTAAACTTTTAATCAAATCTAACATAAGTTTCAAAATTTTATCCGCTAACATAAGTTTCAAAATTTTAGCCACTAGGGCTTACTAATGTAATTAGAATTTGAAATGTGTACGCGATATTTTGTGCATTCTTCTTTGAAATCAAATAGCTAATAAGTTAAAATACTAATCAAAATATAATTGAATAGATTCACCTTCATTTTCTAGCTTAACTGCTGTTGCCACTTTCGAATATACGTATATGAATATAGCAAATTCCTGCAGATTCCGGAAATTCAAGACATCCTAATTAAGCAAATCGATATCAAATTAAATGATTCATTCGTTTTAATCCTTCCGTAACTGTCAAAGAGTTTATTTATAATGTTTAAATCTACATCACGATAATATGTGAAACATTATTGCATAAAATTTGCGCGACCATAAAATTAGCGAAATCATTCTAAATGCTCGCTTAATAATAATGCAGAATTAGTATTAGAACTAGAGAATATTAATTCGTATATAATGAATAATTAATAATTTCCCTCTTTATCTTAAATGAATATGTATGTAAGAATGACAATTCTAATGATTTGAAGGATTATTAGTTAATTCGAAGCTGTGATAAAAATTCAAAGAGATAATTTTGAGGGAAGCTATCATAATTATTCCAATCTTCTAATTTTTAACACCATATCTCTTTGTTATTAAACTTCAAATTAAAATTTCATTAAATTTAACTGAAAACCGTTTTATTATTTGTTCTCGTTTTTCCAGTGTACGAAATCTTTTATTTATCAATCATTTATAGCTTGAAAAATTGTTGTAAAATTTTCGCTAAAAATATTAGATACCATATAGTTAAAACGCGATTTATCTTTTTCTGTATGCTTGTCGAGATTTATCTATTTTTACATATTTTAATAAGAAAAAACAAAAACTTACGTTGACTGCTACTGCGTCGTATGATATTCTCCAGGAATGTGTTTTGGGGGGCTACTAGGCCCCTACGCCCCCCTGGCATCCTTTCTTTGTTGAATGATCCCGGATCCTGGTCGCTGCGATGGCTATCAGGATCTCGGCCAGCTTATGCTGGCTAAGATGATTATAAGCCGCTTGCGATACATGACAAAAGTCCTTCGTATTTTTTTTTCTGCTCTTTCTCTTTTCACTC
Organism: Acromyrmex echinatior; assembly: GCF_024713525.1. Classification (NCBI taxonomy): domain Eukaryota; kingdom Metazoa; phylum Arthropoda; class Insecta; order Hymenoptera; family Formicidae; genus Acromyrmex; species Acromyrmex echinatior. The sequence goes on along the minus strand of NC_141853.1, from coordinate 7,478,828 downwards.
GTTATCACCAGTAATTCACCTCAGATATATCTCTTGATAAACACATAACAAAATGACGATGCACTTCACGCACTTGGAATCGTTTACGATAACGCTCAAACGCGACAATTCACCATTGCGATTCATTAGATTGATCGTACGACGCGCGCCAACTATTTAGCGCTAGCACTTATTCGGGAAAAGTCATTAAAATTCGTTAAAACAATTTTAACGCGATTTTATGTAACTGTGTAACAAGTGGCTCTCCGAAATGAGCATTTAGTTTTTAGAGGAATTTTACAATTTCACATGAAATGATTCCGCAGCACTCTTGATAGAAAAAATGCCTGGTAGTCCTCATGATCACTTCCGAATCACAAATCAATGAGACTTTTTGTTGCTTATAAACTTATAGTTGAAACAAATTTTAATTCAGTTTTGGCGTTTCGTTTCAGCGTTGAAGATTATCGGCTGCCTACGATTTCTTAGTCGACCAAAACTTTCGACGAGTAACGAAAAACAGAGAAGGCCGCAAATTTCTTGGGAGATTTTTCTTGTCGTGGATTCTCGTATCGTTTACTATCCCATTAGGCGGTCGAGTGGAAGTTCAAAAAAGTCTGCCATCGACGATTTTTCGATAAATATAATAGCGGAGGTAGGAGCGACGACTTCTTTCGTCACCTGAACGATGTCCTCCTTCCTGACATCATCACGGCAGCTCGGAATAGGACAGCTACGTGTATCAACGATTTTCTCGACAAAGAGAAAGAAAAATGAATGGTTTCGTAGAAATCGATCGCCTTGAGAATAGCCGGCTGAAAAAAGTAATTTACCGGTTTGTTCAATTTACGCAAGAAAATTGACACGTGTTTAACACGTATAATTATTCGCTCGTTTGATAATCGATGGCAGACGAAGTTCAGGCGTAAGATTATCGAGATTTGTTTCTTGAAATCAACGACGTTTTCGCGCCGGTTTGTCTTGCTATTCTTTCGCTGGATCGATTTTGTAAATCGGATTGACAATTCAACTGGAAGGCCGATGATGTTTAAAAGAATTAGTATTGGCCCAAAAGATCGCTCAACACCAGCGGTAACTAGCGCGTTGTTAGTCGACGGTTCACCTGGCCTTTCGAAGACCCTCGAGTGCGCTTCAAATTCGTTTATCGATTTGCACGTTCGGTACTCATTCGAAATTCCAGTCGCACGTGCTTGACCGCGCACGCTCGTTTCGGCGAATACGTTTATCGACTTTCCTGACCTCGTCTCAAAGATACTGGCTGTTATTGTTGACCGCAGCGATCTATCGATCGGTCCAGCAGTCGGTCGTTCGTGGTCGTGCAATTCGTCGAATTCGTGCGGAATAAGTATTGGCTGGAAGAGCCTGAGAATCGAGCCGTTGCGAGGGAAGAAGAGGAGGTGGACAATCGATCGGAGTATGGCGCCGATCGATCCACCTGGCCGTCGTCCCTCGAGAATGATCACGTATGTTAACGGTGATCGTGATGAACGGGACGATGCCCTTTTCTTATCCACGTACCCAAGACATCGATGGGCGTGAGTCCTCGACAGTGCTCCCAGAAGTGTCGTCGGACGATGATGGACGATACACGACCGATGACCCATCTAACCGCAATCCTTCCAAGTGATCGCTCTCGCGGCGACGGTGACGAATTCGCGATGACGACGATGACGACGACGACGACGACAGGTAACGTGACGACTGCGCCGTTGTACCCGTGACGTCGTTCTCCACATCCTCGGCGTCCTCCTCAGCGTCCGTGCAAGCGGTATCCGCGGAGGAGGACATCCCTCGGTAGAGATCTGGATATGAGACGTTGACAGTCACATGATCATTTCGCGTAGATGCGCTATCTCACGATGAGAAGCACTTGAATGCAGACTCGATCACGCAATTCTCTTTGATAAGTTCTAACGTATTCCAGGGCGATCCTTTGCACTCGATTCCTTGTTTATAGAAAGATCTGATGATTGATGAACGAACGATGATAATCGAAGTTGTTCAAATGATGATAGTAACGAAGGGCTGTAAACCAAAAAAAAATAATTATTCATGTAGTTATGAAAAGAGATAATATACAAATAAAGTTTAGCATATAAGTTTTTGATAATAGAGCTGATGTAAGATATTAATTATTTATGTAAATGAATGTAGCATAATATACGAAAAGATAAGATAATTGTACTCAATATGGGTTATCCAAATGTTGCAATTTTTACTGAGTCCAACATTGTGAAAACCGATGGTCAGGTTTAAAATAAAAAATATTTCTGAATATTAATTGAAAATATGAGACATTTTCAATATTTACATGGTTGTAATAAAGATTTAATTATTCATTTAATTATCTATACAAACAGTGAGTATATCACATTGGGTACTACAGTTACTTTATTTTAAATAGATTATTAACAATATATAAGATTATAACTAGTTTTATCATGTATTATTTGATTTTCTGTTTCTCTGAGTCAAGCATTTTACTTGGAAGAAATTCGATTTGCGAAAATCGGCTTTATCTAGTTCACGATTGTCCCGACTAATATAACTTCCTCGCGCTGGAAGAAATATAGTGATCGCAGATGAACTTTTAATGTTATTCGAGAATTTTTCTGTGCTCTCATCATTCGTATGCAAGCGTTGTTGCGTCATTTATTGATTCTAAAAATTTAACTATCATATAAAATCGATTATGAATTTGAAAAAAATGTATATAAACGTATATTGTACGTGTTTTGCGGGATCGGTGAACTCTATTCCTGACATGCTCAGAGCGGGCGTGGTCGATCATATCATATCGTGAGAGTATAAAATATGAATTGTTTGCTATATCATAGTCTTTATACAGTTTAGCAGATAAATCAGATAATTATTAGAGTCTCATGTTTATGTATAAATTTCGTCAGAATTGTTAGAATATATATGTTACGTTTCACAAAATATTCATAAATATAAAAGCCTTTTGTATCGTATATTTTCAAACTTTTGACAGTTTAAGTAAAAACGAGACTTATCTTTTCTCAAATAAAACGATTTATGTAAACAATCATTATGCAATATCAAATTTATTCGATCATTCTGGATTATTGAGATTACTCTCTATTACAACTCCATTAGTACTAACTGCACATGTACTCGAACTATGAATATCGTGTTAAAGAATACTTAGAACTGACTAACCTCTAACTTAAAATATGTATATCAAATACATATGTAGATCAAATGTATACAAAATACACAGTCCAGCAGTCATAGCAGTTAAGATAGAAGTAGCAAACGAGATAGCTCGATATAGAAATCGCGATTTGATTGAGCGCTATTACGATATTATTTGAATTCAGAAATATTTATCAATCATACATATTTTCTTTGCAATTGTCTTAAAATTAAAGATAAAACTATTAAAAAACAACACTATCTCGAAATAGTGTCAACTTTCAGAAAAACTTGTGAATACATGTATAATTGAAGACATAACGAGCACGTGATAGATTCCCGGAAACTTCAATCGCGTTGAACATACCGAACCACAATCGCGATTATTGTTGTAGCACGACAAGGTAGTTTCGATTAGTTCCTTAGGCGTGTATACTCCCGTGTATACATATTTAATTTCGAATTGATTGAAACAAAATGATACTTTACATCTATATACCGCCATCTATTTTAATAATTTCGCCATTCTTTACCACTTTCATGTAAAGATTTATAGACTGTTTATAGATATCTAAGTAATAGCAATCTATAGACAGCAATAAATGATAATATTGCATTTAAATCGTCTTGACCTCTTAAATTTTCCAACATTTTATAGTATGTTAATAAATCTTTTTCACACGTATCTTCTTTAAAACACACGCACGCGTATACATATACACACGCATAAATTATTTATACGTCATTGATTTTATAAATCCGTCATTTAAATTTTTGACCTATGTATAAATTTATAGATACATGTAACATCATTTTTTAAATCTCTTTCTGCCTCATCTCCCTTCTTTCTTTTTCTCTCTTTATATATATATATATATATTGCTTCACATGTATGATTAAATATTATTATTTTAAATATAAATAACACATTTTTTAAAAATATAGATTTAAAATAAAAAATAAATATCAAAAAAAGTATCAATGTAATTTAAGCATTGCTTCAGTAAGTATTATATATGTTAATAATCATTAGGTAATAAAAATCCTATAAAAATGAAATTACCAATTGTATTAAAATAAAAGCCATTCGAAAAGACATTTGAAAATATAGTTTTGTTCATTTTTATATTATACAATATAATATATTTAATTCAACATACAGTGCAATTTTTTTATAAACAGAATCGTTTATCTTTATAATCATTTTTTCTTAGAAATTTCTTCTAGAATATTACTTGTGACAATGTTAAATCTGTGTTTTCGATAGTCAGACTTTTTGCAAATATTGCGATTTTCGCATATGTTGCTGTCATCACAAATGTGAGCAAAACCTCCGTTAATGTTTTTCATTATACGCTGATCAATCATTTTGTCACAGATACAAGGTTGTGAAATGCATGCACTAAAAACGTGGATTGACATTATGTATTTCTAAATATTATGAGCTGTAAAATATGTATAAAATAATAGACTACTATTTTACATATGTAAGAGTATAATCAAATTGGTATATATTTAATCAAACGATATTATATACTTATATATTATTTCATTATAAATATATAATATAATAATGAATATATATAATATAATAATAAATATAATTTTTACTCATTTTTTACTTGTACACTATCACTGTTGATTAGCTACATTACTAAATATTATTACAATTATACAATATTATTACGATTATACAATATCAATATATTTTTACAATTTATATGAATATATTATATATATGGGTATATCTGTACATACTTTGTACATTACTTTAAATAAAAAGCAACTCAAAATGGTTACGCTCAAAGTTTGCAAAGAGCAAAACTTCGCTTGTAAGACGATGTAAGACCCAAAGTTGGCGTTTGCTGCTTGATAGTCACGATAAGATGAAACTGGCGATGCATTCTGACAATCATTAACTTACAAGTACTATATAATTGTACTTATACGGGGAAATCAACGAAAATACTTAGGAAAATCTCCAAGAGATAGTTAAGTCTCATAACAAAAATTGGACAAAATTTGATGATTCTTCTCAAACGTTAAAAAGAATGCAAACGAATTAAAAAAATAAAAATAAATTATATTTTTCATTAATTATAATAATAAATTTATATGATAAATGTAAAATAATGTTATATGTATACAATATTTTAAGATAACAATTTTTCAATTTACACATAGATTTTAAATGTACAGTTTCATTTTATTTACACGTGAAATGTGAATTATAATCATAACTATTTACTAATTATTATATCCGTAATTTATGAAACTTTATTCATATTGATATGGATCAATAAATAAAAGATTGTTAATTACTTAAAGTACAGATCAACTTTACTTGGAAAAATTATAGCATTGTAAAGCGGATATTATGATACAATAATCTGTGAAAGCGACACCGAGAGCTCTTAAGGCCTTTCAATCTAGATGATGCTTAAAGTATATCTAGAATGAAATGGAGAATATGAGTGTGACATAAATCATTTAATGTTTAAGAAGGTAATATTACTATTGTTTGAACTAGAATAATATTCTTATCAGTTTACTTCATTTATGATAAGCATAGATAATCTTACCGAGAATAGAACAAAGCAATACCCATACAACAGATCATTCCAATAAAATTGTAACGTTCCAGTAATATTGCAATAATATTGCATACGTTGCAATAATGTTGCTGCAACTTTTGGTGCTGTATGGATATATTGATACTTAAAATGCAAACTTATGCTGTAATTAAGTTTAGAAATGTATTTCTTCTTTTCATTCTTATACACATACACACACATATTTTTCTCTCCATCTCTCTCTCTCTCTCTCTCTCTCTCTCTCTCTCTCTCTCTCTCTCTCTCTCTTTCTTTGTCAAATACAAATTTTCAAATTAGAATTATTATCTGCTCATATATATTTGCACAAATAGCATAAAGAGTTGCAGTAAGCTTAGTAGAAATTAACAATTGATCCGAATAATTTATATAGGCAACATAAAAAAAATCATCAATACAAGTATATCGTCAAAAGTTTTGATCAAAGATAGTCGAAGTTTTTGTGACAAACATTTACAAATCGTAAATCGTTGACAAAAATAAGATTTATTTTTTATAAGATTCAAATAGATGTCGCATATTTTTCTGTAAAAAAAATTACTCAAAGTGTTAAAGAAAAAGGATCTATATGTGCTAATTGAATAGATGGATTAATGGATGCCAAGATACATGTCGAAGAAGTTTGAATGATATTAGTGCTCAAGTTAACTTTGTCTCTTGAATATCCCAGGATCATCACGAATCTTATTAAAGCAGAATACTTTTTATAATAAATATATGATAATAAATTAAGTTAGATAATACGTATGAGTGATAAATGTAGGTAAACCTAATAAATGTTAATAATATAAACAAATGTAAACGTTCAAGCAAGTTTGAATCAGTAATAATTTATATACTCATATTTAGCATCTGTATATTAAAGACTCAGCTTATATTTTTTGAAGTTAATGTGAGAAAACATCCCAAGACAAAATGTTGACTGTTTGTAACTTCGACATCGTTATCTCGATATCATCATCAGTGTCCTCGTCATTATGTGACATTTCCAATTTGTCCCAGTTTACAGGATAAATGCACTTATGCCTTGCGTGCAGGCAAATGTTACCAATATTAGAAAAGAGAGGCCGAGTTCGCCCGGATTTACAAGAATTCTAATATCGCTCGAAGGTCGGCCTAAAGTGGAAAAGTAGTTCGCACACGATCGATTAACTTAGTTTCACGCTAAAAAAGCCTGAATCTGTATAAAAACACAACAGCCAATTGAGATATCTGTATATTGTATTGCATATAATAATAAAATAAAAATATTTCGTATTTTTATGCTACGATTAAACTTTATTCTATGACAAACATTACCTTGTAAATCGTTTGAACAAACTGTTCTCGCATTTACGTATTTTTCAAGTTCTCAAACGCACGGCAATTAACAGACTTATATTAAACTGCACATCAAATCTTGAACTTTTTGTTAAATACTGTTATTCCATCTCAATATTGAAGGGAATAACAGCAATCATATAGAATTTCTTAATATATAATTATAATAAATGTGGTTTATAAATCAAAACTTAACAAAAAGAAGAGCATAAAACCATAACCCAAGATATTCTTTGTGATATTTAATATATAATTACATTAATAAATAATTTAAACGGTTCGGTCACAATCTGGCTATCTTCAGTAAAATTACAAACAATATTATGGATATTTGTAATTTTACTGAAGATAGCCAGATTGTGGCCGAAACGTCTAAATTATTTATTAATGTAATTATATATTAAATATCACAAAAAATATCTTGTGCTATGGTTTTATGTTCTTCTTTTTGTTACGTTTAGAATTTCATAATTTTAATCAAATTAAACAAAGTAGAAATAAAATTTATTAGGTGTTGGAATTAATTCGTAGCGTTTTTTAATGAAAGAATGTTATTTATTTCACATGAGCATTAAAAAATACATTAATGAAAGTACTTCCCATCACTTGTAAAACGCTACGAATTAATTCCAACACCTAATAATAATATACAAAATTTTATAATAGTAACAGTAAATATTCGATATTATTAAACTTTTTGTGTGCTAAAAAAGCAATATGTATTTTTAACTTCTTTATTTTTATATTTAGTAGAATAAAGTAAGAAATTAATTCTAAGAGAAAAGAGATATCTTTAAGAGATATTTTTAATATAAGAGATATATCTTAAGAGATATTTTTAATATAATAGTATCTACTATGATAAATACGTAGAAGAAAATCAATTTTCTTTTTATATTACTTTAAAAAATTTTTTTTATGCATTCGTCACATAGAATAAATATGTATTGTTATCTATCTACTGTATCTTACAATTCTAACAAAAATTTTGAGATCTATATATGCACATACTTTAACTTTATACATTTATTCAACTATTTATCCATCGTACTATTTTATCATACTTATTTTTTAGTTTAAAATTCAGCATCAATTATTAAAAATATTAATAAAGAATGATTCAATTTAACTTACTGTTAGAATTACTCTTTCTCAAAGTAATTATAAGCCAATTCTTTGAGATAAATGACAATTTTATTATTTTTAAGTTGTAATGTATCAAAATGTAAATCAATTCATTTCTGTGCTTAATTTCAAAGTAAATGTCGTCCATATTAATATACTTAGTAAATAACAAATTTAGTATGCATTTAGTAAATAACAAACTTTGAATCTAATTTAATACATTTTCTTGAGAAATGTATTAAATTTATGTTAGTTAAATTAATTGATGTATTAAATAAGTGACAAATTTTATAAAAATGATTAAAGATAACTCAAATTAGGTATAATTTGACATTATAAATTTAACAGTGTATCTCTTGAGAGTACATACCTACACTACACGGAGGAAATTTTGTTTTAAAATTTATTTCTCTCTGAAAATATGGCAGTTGTGGTACAATATTTTAAAGATTTTTATCATGCACTTCAATAAAATTAATCAAACTTATTTTATACTTTATTGATAAATTGATAAAAAGTTTTATTAATAAATGAGATTTACATTAAAATTCTTGAAAATACAATGTTTGTTACGACTATCTATATTTTTAAGGTAATTTCTAAAAAAAAATTCTCTTCGTGGAGAGCATTTCGTTCTTAGTTTCGCCCGAAGAAGCATAAGTTATATACATAGTATATAAAACTTCCATCGTCATCGCATCGTTTTTGGCACGATATACTAGTCTTTTTCATTTTCTGCTGAGATCGATCGGTCCGAGTTGTACTTTTCTTAGTTCGTGGTCCACATCATTGTCTACGTAACCGCGAAATAACCCCGTTGAGACGAGCCGTGAATGGGAATGATTCTACCAAGCCTTATGGCAAAATACAACGCAAGAAAATTCAACGAGTGCGAGCAAACTCAGCAAACGTCATTTCAAAAAGCATTCTTTCTTTATGAGTACAATTATTAAATATAAAGGAGAATACAACTCCGCACTACTGATTCTTGGGAAATTAGTAGTACACAATTCCCTAAATCATTCCAGAATGTAATAAAATTAAATGAATATAAAATATAGGATGTTTCAATTAACTAACACATTAAGCTTTATTATGTGATTAATTTGGAATACACTTTTATTTTTTTTTTTGTTTTAATTATACAATTATATTAACAAACTATCCCATAAGACTATCGATGAGAATAATGCAATGTATGAATAAATAGATGGATAAATGTACGATGAAAAGCATGTTCAATGTTATGAAGTATTTAAAATTTTAATAAATTAAAAAAAGATTTTTTAAACTGATCTGATCTATATAACCGACTCATAAAAAGAGCATAAAATAAAAAAGAAGGAAACTGCTCCCACATTAAACTATTAATTGCGCCAACATAATTCGCGCAAACATTGAAAATATTTTTTTCAATCTGTAATTAGATACTGAATCGGTTCGAATGTTGCGAATGCGATCGATAATTAGAAAGTTACATCGATCTACAGTAAGTAATATAGTGTAAGGTTGTAAATTCACGTGGAATTGATCGCGGATGACAGAATTAGCATGACTTTTTAATGCGTCTTTTTTGCCTTTCGGACCTTCTTGTTTTTTCTGACCTTTTACATGAAAGACAGGACCTTTCATTCACCTCAGAGAGTAGACAACGTTCGATTCACCCCTACTTCCTCAACCATTAGCATTACTTTAGCCAAACTATTTTGCTGATATGCTCGGAGGAAGCGGCCTCTCATTTCAAAGGAGCATATATCGATCCTTCCTTACGAAGGTACGCCCTCCCTTCGCATTTACCTTGTACCAACTGTCAGAAGGAATTTGTCTCTTGCTTGAATAATGCTCGGTGAGTCTCTTGTTGACATTCTACGATTTTCTGAACTACGTAAGCAATGAGGAATCTACCAAGATTATATCCAGTTCTCAAAGATATTTTAGCAATCAGAGATTGATATTGTAATACCAATTTGTAATAATTTTTTAACAAAAAGTTTTCATAACAATATATAACATAAAAAGATATATAATATCTCGTTAAAAAACTTACAGAAACATGTTATTTTTAAAAATAAGTAAATTTTTTTTCAAATGTATCGCTCAAATAATTATTATGTGAACATGTTTTGTGTTCGAACTCTTCTTTAATTTTCTTTTACCGATACTTTGTAAGTTAACTCACCAGGACTACGCTTAAGTCAGAAACTTTCGACAAAGCATTCCGATCGATTGCCTAAATTAACGACTCCCGAGACTATTCTGAGACGGCTAGAAGATTATAAGAATGGAATATATTTTGCTTCTTTGCTGGTTGCAAGAAAAGATGTTTTCAGTCTTTTACTTTGCTTCATGGCGCGTTTGATGTAGTTTATGTCTATAAGGATATTGTAAAGTTTTTCTTCAAAGTTCGAGTTAGATGATTTTTTGATATTTTATCGTGCAAAATATTTCAATATAAAATGTCTAATTCGAAATTCTTCTTAATTTCATTAATGTGATGTAAGCAGAAGTACAGGACAATTAAATATTTAAAATCAGAATTTCTTATAATTTTTTAAAAATAAATTGCGTATATATTGTATTATAATATTCGCAATCTTTATAGAATCAATGCTATCCTTCATGTCAATAATATTTTTATTTTTGTGTTGCTTGCTAGTTAAATAAATAAATGTAATTTATGTACATATAATATCAAATATTATTAGATATTATTATGTGCATACATTAATACAGTTTTATATTATCTTATTTGAAATTATATAATTAATAGGTAACTAACAATAATAATCTATTATTCACTATTTATTGCTCTAAATATTCGAAGTATTTGCATACTTTATATCGATTATGCCATGAACGATGTGCCTTTGAATGTTGTGAAAATAAATACGTAAAATTTTTTAGTTACATCAGAATGTAACAAAGATAATCTCACTTTTCGTGAAAAAGATACTGGAGTTAACGTCTTCATGAAATTCAAGACAGAGACATCGCACTTTCTTATATGTCATTTGAGAACAAGCGTTGTTTGTAAGCGCCATTGGTGATGTTACACTGAAAGAGATAACGTGTTTCATGATGCGAAATACGGAAATACGAGATACGGATATAAGGGAACACTGAAAAAGTGGAATTACAATTTCGCTGTCCTTCGGAAAGGACGGAAGAATCCATGGCGTCAAGACTGCTGCTGACGACGCCTGTCGTCTTGACCTCCTACATACAAAAACGCTTCTTATTCTACATCTTGTACGGTGTGAGTTTGGTTTGGCATTTAAGTATGTGGCGAATTAACCACTCAACCATCACGTGAATGCATTGTCAGGAAAGAAAAATATAAAACAGGACACTACAAAAATGTTATAAAATATTGGCGAAAACTGAGGAAATAGATAAAAATGTACTACTCAGATATAAAAAAAATGATACAAACATGCAATACTTATAAATAAATCCAAGAGTCAAGAATTTATTTTTTTAAACAGAGATATAAAAGATCACATTTTTCACTATTACGAATTTAATTAAAAATTTACTACAAAAATTTACTTCATAATCTAATTAAAAAGTTCCTAATTTCATTATGATTGTGTTAACTTATATCGGTTAACGGTTCACTTGATGCTATAAATGTTTCAAAGCATTTTTGATTGTCAATTAGTAAAATTTTTTCTCCTAATTGATCAATCAAGTGCTTTAAAACATTTGTAGCGTGAAGTGGGCTGCACTTCATCCCGTATCAAATCAGCTAATAAAATAAAAAAAATTCTTGTAGTATTTTTAACAAAAAGTACCAATTTTACTAACATTAATTTCTCTACAAATGAAATATGTATTTTGATATAGAGATTAATGGTCTTATAATAAAACGTTAAAACATAATATGCTTATTTTATATATATAGCTAATGTTAAGCTAAGGGCTTATTATCGCAAGATTAATACAATATGTGAGATACTTGCATAAGATCATACATAGTTATCATAACAAAGACAAATAGCTTCCTGGATTTAAGTTATACAACAGTTAAAGTCAACAGAAAAAGAACAGTCGAAATACAAAATGTGAAATACGTCCTACATATTCTGAACTGCTTGCTAAATTCTCGTTTTTTTTATTTTTCCTTTGTAATGCACTTGGCCTATTTTCAGACACGATCCGATATTTGAATGACACGACACTCGTGCAAAAAACTATATTCTGTACGTTATATAGCGACTTTGCCGCTCCCGCGCTAAAAATTCGCGATCGTATAAATACACTCCCCTATTTTCTGCACACTTTTATACCATTCAGGTTTTTATTGTTGAATTTGTTTTCATAGTTTTATTTTGTTATTTATAAAAATAAAAATCTAATTTGCAATTAAAATAAGATTAAATAGATATAATATACAGTTCCCTTCCTCCCTCCCTCCCCTCCCCTCCCCTCTCTCTCTCTCTCTCTCTCTCTAAAAATTAATCATTAGTACTAATTTGTTTAAAAAATTAATCAAAGAATAACGAAATATAAATTTTTATTATTTCAGTTCATTACAAATAAAAATTTACACAGAAGAAAAACAATTTTTAACAAATCTTTAGCAATAAAATTTTGAAATTAAAATTATTATAAAAATGGAAATTTCATTAGAACGTATATACTGTTCAACATCATTTTGCAACACAAGTATGAATAAGTTATTTTCGATGTATTCTTGATTTTGTATTTTTGATTTTTCTAAATTTCGTTAATGTCACATAAACGTATCAACTTTTAGCTTTAAAATGCATTTTGTTTTGTTTTGATGATTTTACATTTTCGAGATATAACAAGAGATATAAAAGAAAAATTCTAATCTTCCTGCCATATCATATGTCATCAATTTGATAATGCTTTTTTTATTTAGTATGACCTAATTATTCATTATGTAAATACGAAAAGCTCTTGCTTTTCACATTTATTGCAGTATTAAGATAGAATAAAATATTTTCTCCATATATCTTCAAGTTACTAGATTCCGAAAATGGAAAATTGAAATGAAACAAAATTTGTTTGTTAATTTTTCAATTAAATCTAATGCACTTCGATATAAAATCACAAATTAAATATAGAACATCATAAATTTCGGCAGCCAAGCGTAATAATAAATTTAATTAAAAAAAACTGACAGGGTCATTTTTACTAAAAAATATATATTGAAAAGAAAACAACAAATCGAGTTGTAGCGATCGATGAAGTGGAACACAAATTGCAGTTATTTCGCTAGCGAGGTGTGTGTGTGTGTGTGTGTGTGTGTGTGTGTGTGTGTGTGTGCGCGCGCGCTCTCATGCGTGCGTGCATGCGTGCATGCGCACACACACACACACACACACACACACACACACACATACGCGCAGACACACAAATAAGTTTTGATTTCTCTCGAGAACAAATTCATAACGCTAATCTATTTGACAAAATATATAGAAAGTAGCTAGAGAAAACTCAAGAAATAAAAATTCAACATCAAGCAAAATAAAATCATATATCATAAATTTATCTTTTAAAAATTGTAACTTAAAGAAGAAATGTTCTATTATATATTTTATTTATACACGTATATAACATAAAACAATTCTTTTTCAAGGTGATCAATTGTACTTGTAGATATATATATATATATATATATATATATATATATATGTGTGTATACATACATATCTGTAAGTAAAATTAACAAAATTATTTATATGATGTTAATGTAATATACATAATATATGCATGTTATATTAAATATCAATATATATGATATAATTAAACATAATAAAATTATATACCTAGTCTAAATAAAAATCTATTATACATAGATTTACAATATATTTAAAGAAAGAAATAACAAAATATCTTATACAATGAATTATATCAATGATGACAAAGAAAAAAGAATTATTGAATTTCACAACTATGATATACCTATACTACATAGTATGTACGAACTTATAAAATCGAATCGATAGTGAATGGATGATAAAACACAAAAGATAAAATTGGAGATATTTCTTTGTATAAAAAAAGCTAGTATGACAGTAAAGGACAAACGAAAACATCAAACGGAAGAATTTGTGAGGATTTTTCTCTCTTAATCGATCGATAGAAACTAAATAAAAGTTCAAGCAATTTGTCTATTTCATTTCTTAATAAGTCAGATCAAATCTGCTCCATTTTCATTAAACTTTTGCACTTTTAAGCAAATGCTATATTTATTATTATATTTACAAATATAAATTATTCACACATATTGTTTGCATTTCATATAGATACAGTATGCGAATGTTATTCTGCAATGATCTTTATCCAGCATTGATATTAATATTAAAATAAAATATTTGAATTTATATTTAAAACTAATATTAATTATAATACATATCTGTAAGTAAAATTAACAAAATTATTTATATGATATTAATATAATATACATAATATATACATGTTATATTAAGTATCAACATATATCATATAATAAAACATAATAAAATTATATACCTAGCATAAATAAAAATCTATTATACATAGATTTACAATATATTTAAAGAAAGAAATAACAAAATATCTAATAACAAAATATAGAATGAATTATATCAATGAAATTATAATATTAATATCAAAATATAATAACTTAACATTTAATAGTTAATATCACATAATTAAGGAAAATTCACAAAAGAAAGTATAAGTTAATTCAAACCTAATGTGAATTTTGGTAGAACAATTTCATATTTTAGCATTCCTTTATCTTCAAAAGTAACACCATTGGTATTGCAAAAAATAACATCTCAATCACCATAGATTTTCACAGATCACTGATTCCATACAGATTCAATTAAATCGATTTCCTTAATTTATTTAAGGGACTTCATCGGATGCTATTTATCTCCTTTTCCTCTTACATTCCCATTCGAATGTGGTCGAACGATTCATTGTATTTCTTTCACCAACTTGTCATGATCGATTTACAGAAAAAAGAAAATAAATGAATGCGTGATAAAAAGCACTTAAAGATGTTTGGGCTATACAATACTATCTACAAGTTATTGAAAAAACCACAGGTTTCTTAAGTTTTATGTTTTCAACGATAAAAAAATTTTAGTCGTAAATATGCTTTAAAACTCATTGCCAGAAACAAAACAAATAATTTGATTTATAAAGACTTATGCTACGCAATAACTATATTCTATTACAATTTTATGTAAATAATTTTAAACGAGTAAATGGATTCAAATAAATTCTTTATATAAATATTTATTAAAGTTTTAATAGTATATGTAAAATATTTCATTTCGCTATTTCCTTATCAAATTTGCAAGTGAGTATTACAATGAGATTTTACATAAAAACAAATGCAAACAAAAATCAAGTAAAACAATCTTTTAAAACAATAACAAAAATTATGCTCACAAATATTCAAATGTAAATAAAACAACATATGAAATTTATATTTTGATAATGCTTTAAGATGCATTCTTAATCAAATATCTCTAAAGTGATATATTTTCGAAAAAATGCCACATATTTTGGGCAAATTATCTTCTGATTCGCACTCCTTAAAAAAAAATACATATTCTATCACGTCCAAAAAGTAGTTTAAGATGGTATTAATTATAAGAATAGTAAGAATGTGATTTCATCAAAAGTAACTTAAGTCAGAGATAGATTACTAATGTTTTAACATTATGTAACGATTAATGTTGACAGGTAATGATTAAATTACAAGCCACCGTTGATCGATTACGTCTTTCGAGAATATTATCAGAGCTATCAGAGCTCAACATAACAACTTCAATTGAAACTTGGCGGATATCTTTGACTTCCGAGTCTTAAGTTTCCTTGGAGGGCAAGAGTAAGAGACTTCAAGCTATTCAAGTGCAATCGACTATGACGCGTTCTGATCTTTACTAAGCTAGAGTTTCTCAAGTACGAGGTAGAACACCAAGTGATAAATTTTGATTGATCTGTCATATGTAATAGAGAACAAGTGATAGAATAAAATAGCTGTTTTGATTCAGTTGCCTTCTTACTTTATCTTATATACAGTCATAAGGTAAAATGAAATAGATAGATTTACAGAGATTTGGCAATCGATTTTAATTTTTATTTGAGAAACTCTATGGAAAATTAATCATATTGATAAAAATGAGAATGTAAGATGACTTTTCACAGGTATGTTTCTATCAGCAATCAGTATTTATCATTATAAATATCTTGAATTATAAGTATAATTTAATTATTATGCTCAGAACTGGGCATGTATTTAAAATACTTTTATTTAAAACACAGTTTTTGTAATACAAGTGTATTTTGTATTTTAGCGGAGCATATGAAAATATATTACATATTTTGTATTTAGAATCAAAAGATTGAAAATTTTATGTATTTTGCATTCAAATATAATAAGATTGTCAATCTTAGTACTTGAAATATGTATAATATACTTTCAATCTTTCGTATTATTAATACTGAAATTCAAAATATAAAATATTTTCCGCTAAAATATGGTCCGCTAAAATATAAAATACACGATACAATTCGCTTACAAAAATACTGTTTTTCAAATCAAAATATTTCAAATACATGACCTGATTATGCTAAAGTTTAATTAATATTACGAATGTGATTGCGTATCAATCACATTCGTAATATTAATTAAACTTTACCAATTACATCGCAAAATAATAAATTTTAAACACAAATTGCTATCAAAAAATAGACTCAAATTAATTGATATACAAACGGAATGTCGTTATTTTAATTGAATTATATACGTCAATTAATTTGACGATTCTGATAAACACAAGATAAAAAGAATCTCATAAACATTTTTTAGAGTTTTTTCACTAAGACATGAAAGATAATAATATTAATTTATTATTATTAATCATAAAAATTGGAACTTTATAAGAACTATATTAGTTTCATAGTCGACTGTAGTCGTTTATTCATACGTGCTAATTTCCATGAGATAAAATCGAAATAACTCAATCGTTAACATTTAACAGCCGACAAAACTCTTGATGTTGCATATACTCTATAAAACTATGCAAAACATTGCTACAATTAAGGGGATAGGCGGAATAAAGACATAATTCTACTTAGGCCCTTTTTCCGGCAATTAGCTTTATTATGCAATATTTGTCGTAATAGAGAAGTATTATAACATGTAACTTCTTAAAGACATTACATAAATTCATTTGATATTGTATCCATTTGTGTAGCAAGTTCTTTTAATTTTTATTAATATCAAGATTTTGTAATTAGGTCTTTATTTCGCCCATCTCCTCAATTCATCGCGATCAATCGTTTAAACATTCATCATGAATCATGAATATATATGTATAAATACATAGGGCGAATTTGTTTAATTCATCGATTGATCAATCACACATTATGCGCTTTTACAAAATAAAATTACATTTGCACACAGTGTAATTGATCAATCGATAAATGAAAAAACTCACCCACATATATTCTCGAAAGAAGCACAAGTCGATAAAAAACACCTCGTGTTGTTTTGATACTCTATTGTATTGACATCATCAAACATATATCATCGTGAAAAAAACTTGAAAGCGATATTATCAGTTTCGATCGGCGATTCTTAAGAATCTGATTCTGGTCAAATTTTTAATTATCTAGAATCTACATTCTTGTTTACGATAAGCTATTTTGTCAATTATTATGTTTCTGTGATTATTTTGTTGTGACACAATTTGATACAATTTATTTAAAAACAAGATAATATCGAGAACTAGAAAGAATAATAGTATACTAATTCTTCGCATATATTCTCCGCATCATTTCTCGAAATTACAAAGTTGCTTTATTTTTTCTACTTTTTCTGTACTCCATTATATCTCTAATAAGAATAAAGCGTCGACTTATATATTCCTCGATTTAAAATCTTAAATTGGCAGATCATGGATTCTGACGGTCGTTTACTTATATTTCCCAAGGATCATGATTACAGAATGCACGATAAATTTTTGAGCCTCACGCAGCAACTCGGGACCCAGCAAGAACGATCTTTCCGAGCTGGGTCACACACCACGCGGCGCAACCGTTGTACTTCTCGATAAGCTTCATAACGTTCAAGCCGGCGCATCAGAGTAGTTCGGATAAATCGAGCAATCGCGATCCAATCTCGTTATATAATTGCATACCAGTAGCATGTATGTTGTTGTTCCTTATCTTCAGATTTCTTATCTGTCATCTCGTAGGAGGGTGGTTCCGTCCATCGCTTCTCTGGATCGTATCGTATCTCGAGTCGATCGATCGTCGTAGGGTGCACACGCGCTGACCGGTTGCGGCACCACGTTTCTTTCCACATATAAATTACACAAATCGCACCTGATACATATATCCTAGTGTCGGAGCAAAAATACAAACACTATTCAAATAACAATTTATCTGCAAAGCCAAAGATCAACTTCTCTCTAAAGGCTAAAGAGAGTAGGAAAAAGTCGAATTTAAGTAAATTTAACGATTTCGTGTTAGAACGAGCGCGAATAAATCGATTTCTCGAATCCACCCGTTCGGCAAGATGACCGAGTAGCGACTGAAACTTACCCTGCGTGATACCGTGGCGGCGCTGACTACCCCCGAAAGAAGAAACATCATATCCCCACTCATATAACAGCGCGTCGGGGCTCGGGGCGCGCACAACCCCCGTTGTCTCATCCTTTTTCTCTAGCTCTAGGCCGCCGCAACGCGTCGTCTCTACTTCAACTAACCAATGACGCTAAGAGTAGCTAAGAGTAGCTGAGACAGAAAACGGATTCGATCAGCACCGAATCGAATTGCAACGGATCTGATCAATTTTGTAACCTGATGATAAACCAACCATTGACCGGCTTACAGTCAAAAACTGATCAGTGTAATTATAGATATAGTAATAGTCGCGGGTAATTTCCATGCCTGATGTAACCCTTTCATTGCCAAGGGAATGTACGTGACCCGCTAACACATAAACGTGCGACACGAAACTCAGTAATTTACACAAGTGTCGATTTGGTAAAGAGTTGTGATTGTGACGAACAAAATACAATACATCTTGACATTACACGTTAAAAGTAGGTATTTTCCATTATAATAGATATATATATTTAAATGTTTCTATATTAAAAGATTTTGTGATATAAATTTGGCAGAATTTGTAATATCCCGTTACACTTTCGTGCAAAATATTTTTTGCAATAGAAAGATTTGCCAATTTTTTTTTGTAATGTAAATTTGTATTGTAATTTTTTATTATATTACAAATCTCAAAATATAAATTTATATAAATTCACCGAAAAATTTTTATAATAAATTTAAAAGCTTTTGTAACAAAAGATATATTTTATTAAGCTATTTGTAAGATTAGAAAGATATATCATTTTAATCATTAAAATTATTTGCATTATTTTGTACAATTATTTTGTATGAGTATAAATCTCACCCATTTTGGTAATATCAGAAAAATGAAAGAGAATAAAAAAATGATATTATTATATAACTGATAAAAATAAGAATAAAATTTTATATATTACATATTATAATAAAATGAACATGAAACGTAAATTGTCAATTCGATCATATCTTATATCTATAGTATAAGATACAAGATACACATACACACATCCTATATCTACAGTCTAAGATACAAAATATACATACATACATCTTATATCAATATTTCTAATTAATAATGTGCTTCTAATTTTTATAAAACTTATTATATGTCTTATGTACAGTAATGATGTAATTAATATACATATTAGCATTTCTAAAATTCTTAAAATTTCTTTAAAAAAATTTTTGAATCCTAATTCGTAATAAAAAATTTTTTAATAACACAACTAATTGTAAATATAATTTTTTCAATAATTTAGAATTTTTTGAAATTTTGGATGGTCTTCAGAATTTTATTAAAAAATAAATTTTATAATTCAGATTACTTCTGATTAAAATTAAAAAATTATTAATTTTCTTGAAATGAAAATGCAAAGTCAGTCTCGAGATTTATAAATTTTTAATCTATATAATATAAACTTTAACAGCCTCTATATTTAACAATGAATTTTTTTACAAAGTATAAAATTATAAGAAATCATAAATAGCAAAAATTAGTATTAACAATATACTAACGATAAAAAATATTATTATGCTTATAAAATGATAATTAAATATATTTTGCAAAATTATAAAAGACATTGTTACCAAGAAAAACAAAGTTAACAAAACCTATGTAAACAGTATTCGAAACAAATGCACAAATTCAAGTAATTGCTTTCATTCGAAATGGCTATGAGAAAAATGAGTGTTGTTTTCGAAGTCAATAGTATTTTATGAACAGATTCAAAGAAAAATACAAAAGGCAAGTGAAGAGCAAAGTTACATTGTGATTTTCTCTAAGAAATTCTCTCATCATGTTACAGTGTAAGTTTGAAAATTCTAAATCCTAAAAAGAAAGCTTTTTAAAATAATCTGTGTTTACATTCTATTTTTCAGTATTTTAATGTTAAATCGCAAAACTTATTAAGATTTTTTTTATGCGCGCGCGTAAAATCTACGTAAAACTTTTCGAAAATTATTATTGTATTATTCAAAATCGTGTTATTGACAATAAAATTATAATAATTAATTGACAATAGATTAACTATATTAAAAATTGATGATTATGGATGATAATGGACTAACTAATGATTGATAAACTAACTAACAGATAGACTGATTGACAATCGGATAAAACCATTACTACTCAAAATTACTATACCTACTGATAATAGAATTATAATAATTGACGTAAGCTGCATTTTAATATAAGTTGCATCTATATTTTATAACATTGAATTATTATATTAATTAAATTTAAATTTCTTAGTCATACTTTATCATGTAATATTTTTTTTATTCACGTAGCTATTTATATGACTCTCCTAAAAATTTATCATGCTGCGATAGTAGAAATAAAAATGATTTGTTTGAAATGATACTGTGATAATTTTTTGCAGTATGAAGACAATACTATACACAATACTATAGAGATAGAGAGGTATCGGTTCAATGCAGACAGAAGAATCACGATCGAAAGCATAAAGGGAGGGCGCCACTTCGCCGTCAACCTCATTTTCTTCGACTTCTCCGAGCTATGAATTGATTAGATACTTATTAGTTCTTATGCGAATACTTGCAATTTTCAATAAAAATGTGTTTAATAACATAAATTTTTTTTTAATTTATCAATCATGATATTGAAATGTTTCATATAACACAAAGTATTTGGTAAATTACTTAATATACATGTAATTAAGATTTCAGTTAAATTAAAAAAAAAACAATGAATGATAAGATTAAATTAAAGTTTTCTAATAATTTTATGATAAAAATTAAAGACTTGTTATTTAATAGTTACTAATTGCTAGGTTTTTATAATTATTAATTACTTCATTATAAAATTAATACAGTGTATATTGTACCTCCAACAAATTTAATTATTTTATTTAATCTGTAAAGATTTTCTGATTCTTCTTTCATGTTTTCATAAATCATGTTTCATAAGTTTGATACCGTACTAGAGATATAGCGTAATGCTTGTCCAGAGATTTATATACTCTTTAAAGTTAGACAGCAACTATTTTCTTGTCGAAGATGTATTAGTGTGTCATCATTCGCTATTATTAATACGCTATTACTAATGTAAGAAAAAGTAAAAATGAAAAAATGAAAAAATAAACGATGGAACTGGAAACTTAATTTGATGAAAAGTAAAACTATATATAGAAACTTTGACGATGAAAAATCAATATCTCATGCTTAACATAAATAAGTTATCGTAATTATTGTAATAATACCAGAAATAGATGCTCATGTAATGGTTTCTTTTACAATATTTAGAGCAGATATTAAAAAAATCAATATTTAATATATTACATGCTGTAATTATAAACTCATTTATTTAAGCTATAAATTATTTATCCCTAATATAAAAAGATAGTAAAATTAAATTTATTAAGAAATTAAATTATTGCTGTATATTTTTTGGCATGATGAAAGACTTTCAATATTAGTATAAAAATGAAACCAAATATAAGATTACTGAACTATTACCTTCTTGATAAGATATTTAATATTTAATATTTGAAAAGATTATTTTTATTTCACAACAAATTCTCTTTCTATGCACACACATACTCTATATGCATACAATTGATAAAAATGATCTAATAATACAATTTTGCTGAATCTCTGGCTATGCTTATTATGATGCGATGAATGAGTCTTTAAACAAGCGATTACAATTATGCCTGCGCGCGAGTTATCGTATACTGTAAGTTGTACTTCATGAAAATATTTATGGACTAATATATCACGTGTGTATCTAGAAAACTCGTTTCCCTACATAACATTTATTTAAAATGTAAATACTGCATTTTCGCCGACTGATATGAGGCTATAGAATATATGAGGTTATAGAAACAAATGCAATATTTTTCAATTATTGACCAATAATTAGCGAGATTTTACATTGCTCTTAATAAATTAAAGTTAAAAAAAATAAAAACCTATATTACACTTATTAAAATAATAATTTAAGTATAATTCTAAATATATGTTATACAATATATGCGTATTGCATCAATATATTAATCAGTATATCAGATTATTTTATAAATGCCTTCTCTAGTATATATAAACATTATTTATAAAATGTAATCAATCGATTAATTTTATAAATGTATACCTGCTAGAAAAGATATTACATTTATAAAATAACTTGACATTCTGACTAATATGTTTATGCAACACGAGGTACATAAAACAAAATTGTTGATCAAATGTCGATTGTTAATTTATATATCACACAATATACACACACACACAGACTCTCTCTCTCTCTCTCTCTCTCTCTCTCTCTCTCTCTCTCTCTCTGTAAAAAATAAAATGTTATTTCAAACTTAAAGATGTATAGTGGATTTTTTGAGACATGCAAAAAATAAATAATTAACACTTTGTTTTCATTTTAGCATATTTGTATACCTCAGAAAGTCCACAATAAGTCTTTAGGTTTAAATTAACATTTTTTACAGTGTATATTTTACATACATATGCATATATGTAAAATTTAGCATCAAGGTGATATTATCATTGTATTGTGATGTTGTATAACATTATACAACATCACAATACTTTCAATAATTTACATTTTCACGATGGCGTTTAAATGTGAAACTCTTTTCAGTTGCAGTATCCTTCTCCGAAAATTCAGAAATATGCAAATGTATTCCTTGGCAATCCTCGCGATATCTTCACTTCTTCGCATAAAATCGCATAAAATTGCGTAAAAGGCGACTTGAACGGGTGCCAAATAAGATGGTGCGTAGCTCTCTCTAATCGCTCGAAAATCGTTCATAATTAATTTCGAGCAAGAGGAAAAATAGGAAAAATATTCTTCAGAATCGGAGAGTTACTTGGAACCATATTTGCGATGACATACTTTTTCGCGGCAACTAACAACAAGAAATACTCAGTTGTTTTCTATCCCTACCTATAATCTAATTACAAGAAAATCTATTTAATCTAATTAGGAGAAAACTATTTGTTTCCTTTTGTTTTCACTCTAAATCATAATATTTATATGCATCGCGCGATAAAACTTCTTAACACAAGCTGTTCTGTTTCGACATCGAAAACAAAACAAAACATTATCATTATTTGATATAAACCAATAGATATACACAATACATTAAAATGACGCACAAAAAATTAGATTAATTTGAGGCTCCACTTATAATGAATCTTTTTTAGCAGGGTTGGGTAAGTTAACTTTTTTTTTAAACTAAGTTAAGTTAAAGTTAATAACCTTGAAAATTTAACTTAGATAAGATACAAGTTAATTTATAATGAAATTAATTGAATTAAAAGTTAAGTTAATAAAAAAAAGTAATTGAAAAGTTAAAAATTAAATTTGTTTTTTTTTTATTTCATGATTTCAGGGTTTTAATCTTACAAATAACGGAAATAATAAATATAATATTTCATTTAGAAAATACTCTATATTTTATTTACATGTTTTGTTCAGTTATACTGTTTACATAGACTGTTATATACATATATAATTTGTATAATATTTTGTTCACATATACTTATTAAATTTGAGCAATAAAACCATTTCGAAATTTTTGTCGGACATCTTTTCTCGCAAGTTATCGAAAATGAGTCCTCCTGAAGCCGGTCAACGTGAGTCGGTCATCGTGAACCGAAGATGGTATTGATGTGTTATATATTAAGATTAATTTGAGAAATTTGGAGGGATTATTAATATTTCAGATTGATTGCGTTGAAAGTCCGACAATCATATCAGCATATAATTATCATTTCTGAAATTAATTCATTTATATGAATGTATTAGTTCAACATCTCAACACTCAGACCATAGTAGCGCTTCATATTTAAAGTAATGTTATTTAACATAAACGGTCTTGTTTCTAATCTTATTGTTATATTTTAATAATAAGGAATAATAGATTTCAACCTATCAGAAACTAGATATGTCAAAATATACGGTTTCTGACAGATTGAAATTTGGAGATCAATTGTGTAATTTGAAATAAGATACAAATTATAAAAGTGAGCAAATTCATTAGAATATTTATAATTTCATTGGTAAATACCTAATAAATTTGTTCACTTTTGCAATTTTTATCTCATTTTAAGCTATTGCGTATTATGAGACTTAACTTCAAAAAAATTAAATAAAAAATTAATAGTTATATGGATAAAATGTAACTAAATAAAGTTAAAAAGTTTAAAGTTAAAAGTTTAAAGTAACTAAAGTTTTTTGTAACTAAGTTAAGTTAAAATTAATTAACTTTTTAATTTAACTTTTATCTTTTTAACTTAGCACTACTCAATTCTGATCTTTAGATTAATAATATCAGAAGCAAGGAAATATATAATAAAAATTCTTTCAAAATATATTCAAATAAATATAGTCTTCAATAAGAATAATATATTCGACAATATTTACATTTGTTAGAGTACACTTGTAAAATATATCAAAAACTTTTCTTTCATTTCGGAATATAAAATAAAATTATATCTATTTCAATTCAACAAATGTCATACAGCTTGTTTCACTTTTTATTAAGCATAATTCAATTTTAAATATATGATTATTTATTGATTATCACAAGAACACAAGAGAAGTTTTCGATATATTCTACAAATCTATTTTATTGATTATAAATATTGTTTTATTAAAAAATATTCATATTTTAATATAATTTGTAAAAGTTTTTTTTATACATTTTTCTTACTTCTGACATCACAATCCAAGATTGCTGCAACGAATAAGCAAGGAGAAATCTGAATTCATATTATCATTGTTTTATTATTATAAATAAACAATGTACTTATATATCTTACATCTTGTGCGATAACAAACAAATAATTTAAATAAAATAAAATTGAGCTCTCGAGATAACAAATAAGTATAATTATAAAACAAATTTATATCTATTCCACGCGTAATCCTCTCACTTATGAATGAAATGATAAATATTATTATCGAATAATCAGAATATTTAACAAGTCAAGTAATAAGGAAGAAAAATATATATTATGCACATTATATATTTTATAAAATATGTTTTAGTTTTCTTGATCAAACTCATCTGACATTATATATGCCTTGTATAGAAATTCATTATCTGCATATAATTATAAGACAGCTAACACGGTATTTTTTTACGAGAGGATAGCAAAGCTATTAGAGAGTTTTTGCAATATCGTTTATCCAGATACGATGAACGCTAAGATTATCTCCTTCTTCGAGTTATCTTCTTCTAACAATTAATATTAATCAAAAAAAGGACGATTATCTAATATTTTAGCTTCACTTTATAACTGCATTTCAAGTCCGATGAATCGAATTAATGCGCTGTCTATAAAACCAGAAAAAATATATTTGCAATATATTTACACATGAATATTATTAAGTACTAAGAGAGATCCGTTTTCATTAAAATTATTTTTCTTAATTGGCTCATTTTTATCGGTTTAATTTCTAATCATAATTATTTCAATATTAATTGGTTAAACATTAAGTAATTTTATATACTATAATCAAATTTGTGTGTGTGTGTGTGTGTGTGTGTGTGTGAGAGAGAGAGAGAGAGAGAGAGAGAAAGAGAGAGAGAGAGAGAAGAAAAGAGGGAAAAAGGTAAGGAAAAACCAACGCTTAGATGATCAAAGATTAAAATTAGTTGGCTTAAATAACTTATTATAAGCAAAAAAATTAGAGATGGAACTTAATAAAAAGCATGCGAGTGTAATGTGAGGCGACAGATAAATGGTTACGCAATTTAATGATTTGTGTATTTGCACAACACACTTGCGTGAATGTCATCCGAATAGGGAAATAAATTTACCTATTTGTCTTGCTTTACAGAACTTCGTGTTTTAAGCGGATTTAATATTCGAACTTGCATGTGTTCCGAAGGCATCGTATTGACCCAGATTTCTCGCCTTCGCGTTTTTTATATGCATATATATATATATATATATATATATATATATATATATATATATAGAGAGAGAGAGAGAGAGAGAGAGAGAGAGAGAGAGGGAGAGAGAGAGAGAGAGAGAGAGGGAGAGGGAGAGAGAGAGAGAGAGAGAGAGAAAGATATGTTTGTTAGAAATATCATATCGAAGAAGAACGGAGAAATTCGATCAGGAATAATATATTCTCTTTAAACAATGTACAAGAAAATTTATGCTTGATCTTAGTCGAAATTTGGTCTTTTAAATTTGATTGAATGTTTGTAATAAATTTTTTGTATAGGAATGTAATAATATACAGGATGGTTCACTTAACTCGATCATTTAAGATATTTCACTTGTTTTTGATGATATAAAAAAATGTTTCAAATGAAAGTGGATTTCGAGAGGGATGTACTTTGGTCATGTTGTTTTTTTTCTAAGTGGAGGCGCCAACAAGTAGAAGATCACCTCCACTTTTTTAAATAGAATTGTATAATTTTTTTGTACAATATAATTCCTGTAATTATTCTGTATATAAAATTATTAAGATAGTGATATCAAAAAATCAATAGTTTATGAGATATTTTACACTTTACTCAAATAACTCGTTAAATAACTCAAGTGTAAAGAAAATACAATTGCTTTAAAAAAATATGTATGCAAAATGGATAATTTTTTAAATAAGCAATTTTAAGAAATGTATTTTCTTTCCACTAACTTTTATCTTATTATTCTCTTCATAAAAATATTAGGATACGATTATCAAAAAGTTAATAGTTTACGATTAATTTTTAACATTTTATGTCGATATGTGTCAGAGTAAAGTGTAAAATATATAATAATATTTAAATTAAATTGTTAAAAAAAAAACATGACCAAAATACGTTCCCCTCGAAACCGTTCTACTTTCATTTAAAAAATTTTTTTATAAAAAATAATTTCATCAAAAATAAGCGAAATATTTCAGATAGTCGATTTAAGTAGACCACTCTGTATGTAGACAAATATTATTGTATCTTACAAACAAAGTCTCTTACATGAAATAATATGTATTTTAACTACATAAATTAAAATTAAAAATTTTGGATTAAATAATTCATTATGTATTTGTAGATAAATTTAAATTTAAATCTATTGAAAAGATTTTTTTCACAAATTTGACAAATTGTTTGTATGGATGTAGAAATTTATTTTGCTTTACAGCATAATATTGCAAAATAAAACTATTATCCCAATTTAAATTTATCTAAAAATAGTCACAATAAATTAAAAAAGTTAAAAATTTTTAATTTTAATCCATTTTTTTTAAGATATATATTATATTTTAGATTGGAATAATAGTTTTATTGCAATATTATACTCTAAAGTAAAATAAATCTTTTACATTGATACAAACTATCAAATTGATACAAACTTGTCAAATTTGTAGTGAAAAAAATCCTTTCAGTAGATGCATATAATAATGACATATGTGCACGCGCGCACACATAACACGATTTGTCCTCTACCAAAATTTCTATAAATAAAAAATTTAATTCTAGTCTATAAACTACCAGATAACTTTTTGAACATCTTATCTTTAAAAAATGTCTTTTAAAAAATCTTTTAGATACCTTATGCAACAACAAATCATTCAAAATTCAAAGTTATTCAAAGTCATTCAAAATTCAAAGTTATTCAAAATCATTCAAAGTTATTTTAAAGTCATTTAAAGTTATTTCAAAATCCAACTTGATAAGAAATAACAGCAATATGTACGTACGGTAATACGTCACAAATTGCAATTATACGTAGGCTGCTGGAAAAATTCGGTAAATGACTTTATTGTTTTTCGAAGTATTCGCCTTTAAGATTGATACATTTTTGTATACGCTCGAACCAATTTTCGAAGCATTTTTTCCACTCTGAGGCTGTAACCTCAGAAAGCAGTGTACGAAATGTTTCAACAGCTGCTTCAGGCGACTCAAATCGCTCACCACGCATCTTCTTTTTAATGTTTGGGAACAAAAAGAAGTCATTAAAATAGGTGATAAATTAGGTGAATACGGACAATGAGTCATCAATTCGACATTTTTACTGGATAAAAAATCAACGATTTGACGTGCTGTGTGACAACTGGCGTTGTCATGATGAAGGATGATGCGACGATTTCAGTTTGTTCTACGCAATTCATTTATGACTTCTGGCAAACAATTGTTGTATACCAATCAGTATTTACAGTCCTTCGATCCTCTAAAGCCACGGTTGTCACATGTCCGGTATAACTGAAGAAACAAGCAATCATTTGCTTAGCAGCATTGCGTAAACGAATAACTTTTGTTGGTTTCGGTTCATTTTGAAATATCCAAACAGTGGATTGTTGTTTATTTTCGGGCGCATACGAATCCATGTTTCGTTTCCAGTAACGATGTTGTAGACCAAATTTGACCGACCTTGAATTTCTTGAGCATTTCTTTGCTCCATTTAACATGAGCCTGTTTTTGAGCTTCGGTGAAATTGTGTGGAATCCAACGACTGCAAAATTTCCGTACGCTCAAGTGATCATGCAAAATTGTATGTATTGCTTTCATGTTAATGCCTAAAGATGCCTGAATCTTGCGGTATGTCAATGTCGGTCTCGCTCAATCATTTCACGCTCAGCATCAATATTAGTGACAACAACAGACGTGGATGGACGACCTTCACGGAATTCGTATTATAAATAGTTCTATTGAATGGTGCTTCATCCCCAAAAGCCAAATGAAGTCGATCGATGCATTGTTTCGGAGTTAGATTACATTTGTAATCGTAAAAAATCATTGTCCGAAAATTTTCACGCGAAATTTCCATTTTCTCACAAAATAACTTCTTTTAAAATACTATGCAAACAAAACTAATTGACTTGGATACAAACTGTCAACTGAATTATAGTTTAAAAACGTCTAATTTTACGGATATGATAGTAGCAGAACGTTGGCACCACTGGAAGTATTAGATGCAGAAACTTTTCCAGCAGCCTACATATATTTTAATATATAAGATGTTCTATAAGAAAATTGACGAACTTCTAGAATATGTTCTAACTAGTGGTCATTCTACACAGAAAGTTCATATAAAATATAGATCAACTTGACTCATCAAAATATAAAATATTTAATTTTATCAGAGTAACTCAATTTTTTTTACGACAATCCAGTCTCGTATCAATTTCTGTTAGATATGCTACAGTATGTTAATTTAAATATTTACTAAAAATTCAGATGTTAAGGTTATCGTACAGGCATTCATTATCATTACAAATTTTTAGATGATTTGTATACTTTTAAAAGTGTCAAGTAAAGTAATTACATTTAAAAAATGCCTTGAATATTTAACTGTTGAATATTTAACTATGTTGAATATGCAAACATGATTTGAGACAAGCAGTAAACAAAAAATGGACATTTTAAACAATTAATATGATTAAGATAATAATATTTACAAAAAATTATAAATGTCTGGCATTTTTATTTGTTATAATATTTATAAAATTGTCTATATCTCAATAATATATTAAGACAATTTTATCTGTAGTATTATCTGTATATAAACTTTTTTGCTTGAATGATCTCTCAGAACATATTTGACAGTTTCTTCATCGAACATCCTGTATACATATGTATACATATAGATCATGTATATGTATGTACATTCATTTATTTATATCGAGTGTTCAAAATAAAGCGTACAAATTTTTATCTCGGAAACACGGCAGTATATATAGAGAAAAATTGTTCAGACAAAAGTTATAGGATTCAAAAAAATCTATTATTGTAAAAAGTTCCATTTTAAAAAATCGATGTGTCCTTGACCTGATTTTTGGCGACGCCACCCAAGATCAAACTGATAAGATCAATAAATACCTTTTTGAACCCTACAACCACGGCGTGATAAGAAGATCAAACTCGAGATCTGAAAGTGAGCTCGAAACACGGTGTAGGAGAACCCATGGAAAATCTGGCCTTCTTCTTTAGTGCCATCACGCCTTGCGGGAAAAGTTGAAAATATTAAGTATTACTGTCAGTGTGTGTGTGTGTGTGTGTGTGTGTGTGTGTGCGCGCGCGTGCGTGCTTGTTATTATCACTACATTATTTGAATTAGTGGGAATAGTTATATATTCAGTCCAAACTCGGAACAGTTTTCATAATCTATATTGCGATGCTAACACGCAGTGCGCATAATATACTTAAAACATTTATTCTATTAACATATTTCGCGTAATGACGATTCTGCAACTGTCACTTTTCACGCGCGTTTCTTGTATCCTGAAGTATCAGTGCATTAAAGAATGCATCGTCAATGTATCGGCAAAAAATCATTGGAGAAAATTTAATAAACATCGGTACTACGCAACTGCGATCAATTTAAAAGTCGATGCACAGAATGTAGTGAGCAGTGGACTACCTGATATAAGTGGCTTTGAGAATATTTACTTGCACGATTTCATCTGGGAAAAAGTTGGAAGATGGTCAAATCATACTGCTTTGGTACGTGTATTGCAAATAAAATAATATAAAATTATAAAGAATATATGTTATTTACATTTTTCGTAATGTGGACGTAGTGATTACGTAATAATGTCTTTGTATAAATATTGATGAGTGAAAAAAAGATAATTATTTCAATATTATTGCAATGTTATCTATTTTAATAATATATAGACAATAAAAAATATCCAAGCTTTAGAACGGATTGAATTTTATAAATACAACTGTTATAAAATCCTATGAAATTAATATCAACATGAAACACTAAGTGTTCATGTATATAACAAAATTTTATTTTATGATATGATAAAATAACCGTTTCGATTCTAGTTTGAATCATTTTCAGTGTAAACAAGGATATTTAATTAAAAGTGTAAAGTTGCATAATTTGTAGAAAAAAATCTTTCTTATGTTATGTAATGCAGTGCATTATTGTTATTATATATATTAGGTGTTGGAATTAATTCGTAGCGTTTTTTAATGAAAGAATGTTATTTATTTCACATGAGCATTAAAAAATACATTAATGAAAGTACTTCCCATCACTTGTAAAACGCTACGAATTAATTCCAACACCTAATACTTGTATTCTATATAGTTGTAATTCAAAGATAAGTAATATTTATAGATGTATAAGAAGGATTTTTGATAGGTTAGTCCAACATAGAGACCAAATATTTAAAAAATAATCTTAAATAAAAATACACAAACAAATGCACAGATCATATAAATTGATTAATCTATGAACATTAACAAATATTCAAATAACAATAGTTTTAACGAATATTCAATGTTAAAAATTAAAAAGATCTAAAAATAATTTTATAATTATTGAAACATTGACTACAGAAAAATTAATTTTATATGTTCGAAATTTGTCAAAATTATCATAATTTTATGTTTACAAATATATTTTAGATGCCCAAGATAAAAAAAAAGAGAAAGAGAGAGAGAGAGAGAGAGAGAGAAAGAGTCGTTGAAATAACTTCTTATTTTCAATCATGTATATTATTATTACAAAAGAACATAACCATTATCTATTGTTATTTTTCACAAGCCCGTATAGAACGCGCTTTTATCGATAAAAGTGCACTTTTATCTTTGAAATTCTATGATATGCGTAAAGTATAGTATGTTAACGCGCTAACATCGTTTGTAAGCGCATTCTGAATACGGGCCATAAAGTTTTTTCATCTTAATCAATAAATGTCTCAATTTAAATCGAGTAACCAAAGATAATAATTGAATAATCGAAAAAAGAAAAATCACGTGGCTAAATGTCTAAAAATCAGTTTAGATCAAATTATAATGAGATCAAGTTATGATAAGTTAAGATAAGTTATGACCAAAGATAATAATAGAATAAAAAAGAATATTTAAAATATGGCGAATATATGTATACTTAGGATAAATGTGAAATTTGTAATTTTTGAGACAATTGTTAAGTAGTTTCTTCATCATCACAATTATTCGTTACATTTTTGGAAATTATTTGCTGCTCGACTCACTTCTCATGTTAATAATAGTGCTTTGATAGCACGAAACTGTTTATTGTATATCGAATAATTTATTAATTTATATATAGATTTTTATTCGGATAATTTGTGTTTATTTAATGATATAATAATACTTTATTAAACTTAATGTTCAGTCATAATTTTGACCCTTAGATCGCGTTTATAAACATCCTATATAATAGTGATAAATACAATTTTTTAAGACAATTAATTTTTTAATTTTAGGTATGCGCAAATACTGGTAGATCATATACGTACGGTCAATTGAGAAAAGCATGCAGCAAACTAGCAATGAGTTTAAGAAAAAGCAAGCTCTTATCGGGAGATACTATTGCTATCATTTTACCAAATATTCCAGAATTCGCCATTATCGTACTAGCAGCAAATGAAGCCGGTTTACGCGTAAGATAAAATTATTACATTTCGAAACATTATATATGTACTATGCAGCATGTCTAGTAAATTGTAACAAACTGTCAAGTCTATCAATGAAATGGGACCAGGATATGGTGATTATGTTCAAAATGCAATATTATATATCTATTATATTTGCTGAAAAAAGAACTGTAGTTATATAATTTAAGAGATGATGGAACAATTTAGATAACTTTATTTAATAACAGTTTAACAAAAAATTTTTTAAACTAGTAAAAAATGATAAAAATTAATATTGAAAAAAAATAGTGTAATGTAATAAGATATTTAGAAGTATTTGTCGCTATATAAGCTTGTTGTAATAATCATTTAAATTTTTTCTTTTTAAGACAACTCTGATTAATCCTGTACATACAATACATGAGATAAAAAGACAATTAGAGAACATGGACGCTCAAGCTATTTTCACATTTCCGGCAAAACATATTGATATTAAAGCAAGTATTGAGAAAAATTCGAAGATAAAATTACCAATCGTCATTGTAAACGATGGGACTAATGCTAGCTCAATCTCAGGGACGATTCAATTAAATGATCTTCTACGTGATGACATCGAAGATTTTTCAATTAGTCAAAAAACTGGAATAAATTGCGAAGATACAGTATTCTTGCCTTATTCCAGTGGCACGACTGGTTTGCCGAAAGGCGTTGAGTTGTCTCATAGGTACGTATATTGATTACATATTAAATATTTTGGAAAAAATGCAATTTATATAAATAAGTTTCTATACATTGTAAAAATTCAATGTATAAAATGTTATAAAATATAAAATAATAAAAAATAATTAGAACACTATTTCACAGGAGTATTGTTGCAAATATTCTTCAACGTACGAATCCAATATTGTTCGGAGGAATAGAAACAAGTGAACACCATCAGGATATTGTACCGCTAATAATACCAATGTTTCACTGTTATGGGTTATTACTTATCCTGTATACTTACTTGCGGTATGTTAACATGTATCTATTAACTCGTTTGCGTAACTATGACATGTGAATGTCTAAATATGTCGAATATTTAATATTAAATAATCATTTAACTTTTGACTTCATATTTTCTTTATAAGGTCGACATTTCGTATGTCGTATAAGATCAATTCTTGGATCTCTCTACGGTCCTACGGTTAATTACTACGCTTAAAAAGTTTAACATATGACACATGAAATATATTATATTAAACTAATACTTGAAATTTATCGTCATTTCATCAATTATAGAATAGGTGCTAAATTGGTGTGTCTACCACAATTCTCAATGGAAGAATTTATAAAATTGCTTGAAAATCATCGGTGCACATTATTGCATTTAGTACCACCTATCGTTCAGATGATGATATACAATGAGCGAATTACATCCCGTCATATTGAATCTATAAGAGCAACATTAATAGGAGCTGCACCGATCGGAGAAAAACTTATCACCAAATTTAACACCCGTTTCGCTAATAACATGAATTTTATCATAGGGTAAGAGATCACTGTTACAAATACGTTTATATAACAATAAGAAAAACAATTTTCGTTTATAGATACGGCATGACGGAGCTATCCGCGGTTATTTCAATCAATTCCATAAATACATCGACGTTTTCCTGTGGTTATTTGGTTCCAAATACACAAATGAGGATTGTAAGCACTCTCGGCAGAAATTTAGGTCCGCATGAAGTAGGAGAAATATATATACGGGGCCCACAAATAATGAAAGGGTATTATAAAAATCCCGAGGCAACAGCAGAGACTATGGATGGAGATTGGTTCAAGACTGGTGATTTAGGGTATTATACTGAAGATGGTAAGATTTCATCAGAAACTTTGAAAAAATAAGACTGTGACGATAATTATATTTAATAATCGAAATGAGATAATTGTGAATTATTATATGTTGCAAAATACAGGTTTGTATGTGCAAGGACGATCGAAGGAATTGATAAAAGTAAAAGGATATCAAGTTGCACCCACTGAACTTGAAGAAATAATTCGTCATTATGATAATATAGAAGATGTCGCCGTCATTGGTGTGGCACATAAGAATTATGGCGAAATTCCAAAAGCTTTTATAGTTCCTAAGTCAGGATTCAAAATTAATGAGAACGAACTCAAAGAATTTGTTGCTAAACATGTAGCCAAATACAAACAATTAGGACATGTACAAGTTATAGAAAGTATTCCGAAATCTGCATCTGGAAAAATTCTTCGAAAAGAACTTAAAAATCTATAACATATTCTTCAAATATCGAGTTTCATATTCGAATTAATGTCAAGAAATTTACGACTAAACATTGATTTGTACATGCATTATATCTGCATTGTGGTTAAAATTATGTTTAATATTAACAAAAATGTTTATTATAACAAAAAGCGACTATTTTTCTATCCATACAAGATGGATATATCCATACACGGTTGTTTATTTACAGTATAATTTAAAACAAAATTTATTCTTTAGATTTGTTGACACCACTTTGAGAGGAATCTTCTTTTTCCAAAAGGGCACTAATGATTCCAGCTTTCTTCAATTCCTCAATAAGCTCTCCATTTTTATGCATTTCTAAGAGTATGTCGCAGCCACCCACAAAATCACCATTTATAAATACTTGGGGTATTGTAGGCCAATTAGAAAAGTCTTTTATACCTAAGTAATTAATATTAGTATTTCAGAATTATATGACATTAGCAATAATTAATAATTTACGAAGATTAATACTTTACAGAAGATTTACGAAAATATATAAAATTATATAAATTTTTTATTTTATATAATATAAATAGTAAAAAGATATTTATTTTTAAAATATATAGATAAAAATTATTAATATATTTTTTTTTAATATGTAGATAAAAATTTTATAAAATATCTCTTTCCAAAAAATAATTGTTTAATAAACATGGAAACTTGTAATAGCATTTGTAACAAATATTTGTAATCCTTTTACCTTGTCTAAGTTCTTCATCCTTGAGAACATCATGAGCATCATAAGTAATCCCGTGCATACGTAATATTTGAACTACCGCATTGCTGAATCCACATCTTGGCTCTTCTGGAATGCCTTTCATAAAGACGACTACTTTATTTTTCTAGAAAAAAGCATATTTAAAATAATAAATGTTATACATAACATTATATTTATTAACAAAACTAAAAAGCCACTGATAATTTTTGAGTATTAATTTCATGCTTTTTCTATACCGTACAAACTGCAAAAAGATCTTATACAGAAATTACACACTTATTCTGCTATTTTTTATACAAAATATTAAATATCATACGTCTCAAGGCCAGGAAGTATTTACGATATAAGTACAAATGTATTCTTATCATATTACATTCACTTACCTTAACAAGATTGCTGATTTCATTAAATTTTGTACTAAAATTTCTGTTGATAAATAACTGTTTGGCTGCAAAACGAATCATGTTTTGATTTATTGTACTAAAGAATACTTTTACAATTAACTGAGACTTCTCGTTTAAGAACAAAATGGAGTGTAAAGGTTATGTATTCTGCTGCACGCTATCAGCTGTTTCAAATGTTTACTCGAGATGTAATGAAGTAAGTGGCGCCATCATGCAACATGACAGTAAAGTATGTAGCCGAAATATTTCTTTACCTTTCTCCAAATATTATGAAAAAAATATTTTTATAAAAAAAATACACGTATTCGATAAAAAAAGTATTACATTGGAAAGATTATAAATATATCTTTCGATTTTTTCGACAGAAATTTAAATTTTTTTTGGAAAAAAGTACATATACCAAAATTTACCAAAAACACTGAAAAAATATACTAAATTTTTATAAATATTTATTTGAATAATACTAACTTCACATTTACTTACAGTAAATAAATATTTACTAAATGAAAAAAATGAAGAAAATAACTGAACTAAATTAATGGTTCTCGTATAACAAAATATTTGTTATTTACAATTAGTAAATATATTCAGTTAGTACGATCTGATACACTATTCAAACAAAAAATATTTATTAAAATTTAGTACATTTTTTTAGTCTATAAGACTGAAATATTAAATTATATTATTCGAAAATTATAATGTTTTATAGTGTGAAACAATAATTTTCCTTTTCAAATATAAAGAGAAAATAGATATCGATATATATGTGAATATATAGATAGAACCAACAATTTACAAGTTTAAACTTATTGAGCAAAAAGAAGCAAATTATAACGAGGTCAAACAAAATAAGTATTACGTACTACGTGATTAAAATTATTTGTCTAAAAATGCTAATTATACTACTACGTACACATAAACATGAATAGTAATTGAATTACTCACTAATTAGTACGCTGCGGTCTTCGCTAATTTATACTCCCATCATCACTTTCAAAAAATATATAATATTTGTTCGTGCGGATACAAACTGTCGATAATGCGACTAATTACAATCAATACGCATGCATTTATTAACGTCACAAAACGACAACTTGTTATTTCGCGTTGTACACACTCTCGAAACATATGTATGTATACACATTATACAATTCACTTTCGACGAACGAGTAATGCCAGTCATTATCGATACTAGTCGAATTATATATACTACAATACATTTATATACGCAATTGACATACGTGACTAAAGCCTGAGGTCTGTTATATTCACTAGGAGTGAGAAATCTATAGTATAAATAATGTGTACTATAAATTTCCAGTATTGCTCACAGAAAATAAATGAAACGCAGTTAAAAAATAGAATTTAAAAGGCGACGTATCACGAACCAATCACAGCTAAGAATTTTTTAAAAGCTAAGCATTATTACTTCGCGTTTTCAAGATGTTCCAACAACGCGGTACTAACTTCAGTGGACTTCGCAACTCAACTACTTTTCAGATTTGTGTGCATCAATCGATAGATGATAAATCAATGGAGATCGTATTAGATAACTTCACGAACACACATACACACACACAAAATTTACATTTTTTGATCAGTTGTTCTATTCTGTAACTCTTAACGATAGTATCGTTATCGTTCCAACGTCGTTACGCAGAATATTTTATATGATAAAAAAAAGTGCACAACGATACATAATAATATTTTTAATTTTTATTACATTTCAAATGTGAGAAAACTAATCGACTATGATTGGTCAATTTCTTACGGTTTAGGCCCGATTATATCAACGTTATTTTGATTTCAAGTGAGGCTTAAAATTCTTTCTGTCTTTGTCTCTTTTCGGCTTTAAAACGAGATAAATAGAGTTTTAAGTAACTGGACCTTAAGCTTAATACTTCCTTAAAGCTTATTAAATTTTACACCTTACAATTTCATTGTAAACATTTTAAATCCGATCTACATAAAACGAAAGTTTGTTGCGTCAGCCAATCGCGAAGCATCACTTTTAAAATTGACGCATCGGATTGGCTGACGCTTGCGACCTGCGACTCGCATTCCGCGAGTCTTATATAGATCGGGCTTAAAGTTCGATCGCGTTCGCGCGTCAGAAGTACTATTTAAATTAACGATCATGGCGATCACATGTCGTACGTTAATGAGTGCGCCGTTCGGATCAGGATTGTTTTTTCGGTTGACTTATGATTGAAACGACTCACAAATGCCGAAGGTAATACGATTAGTGAATAGAAAACCTATTCGACTGAAATTAGCTCTTGCGACAGTTACATCATTAGTATCTAATCTTGTTTCTTATTCGCTCTGAAATTTAACGCATCGCGCGCAAGTATAATCGGGAGTGTGGCGGACATTATTTTATTGACTGCGAATCATAATCGGAAGAATTTTTCTAATGAAGTCGACAGATCCATCATCATTACTAAGTAATAGAACAACCGACAGGTAATGATTCGACAATTCGAAACGGTGAGTACGTTTTACGGTGATTATCAAATATTCCTTGTCTTATACATGTAGGACATATATAATCTTTCTATCATTCTTGAAAAAAACTGCGAATAAGAGTAAATCGCCACATTTTATAAATTTTAGAAAATATTGGATTCAAATTGTATTTGAATTAAATAGCAATATATATCTAATGTAAATTTAATATTTTTTATTAACGTGCGATAACTGGGTAAATTAGGCTTTAAAATTCATATATTTTAAATAACTGAATATAAAACAAAAATAAGATTGAAAAACATGATAAAATATACAACACAAATAAAAAGTGAAAAATGTTATGACAAAGCGCGCAATCGATGATCATCGCATTGTCTCTCGGTATCATTTTGTTCGAATACTTCGAGTACTTGAAATACTCGTCAGATGTCGTCAGTATGTAGTCCAATTACTTGATGTAAATTTTCGATTCCCGTCACGTCGTCACACGACTATGTATATTTGCGGATGCAATCGCGCTTTTCGAGAACTCGCTTGCGATATCACGACGGTACATCGCGAAATCGGCAGATTAAACAGCGTCCTATACAGAGAAATCGATCGCGGACAAGATAGTGCGTATACATAAAGCCTTAGCTCATTCCGATATCGAATTTGACCTCCATCAATGACCTAGCTATGTTCAACACACAAAATACACACACACACGTGCGAAATGCGTCGTTACGAACAAACGATTGCGTATGAATCGAATCATATTATATACATGCAATACAAGACGTATTTTTCCAAATCATAAAATAAATAATCAGAAAAATATTGGAATGATATTTTTCCTTGGAAACAAATATTCCAAGTAACTAAATAAATACTCAGAAATTGTTCCAAAAATTTATATCATATTTTCTTCGATTTGTGCCAAGATCTTAAATAATTTAATATTTGATCAATATTAGATATATAACTCCACACAGTTCAGTTTATGTTAGAAGTTGATTATATATTAATTCCATCAAACTGATGAGGAATATTTTCTTTTCTCCTAGATCTCTCGTGACACATGAATATCCTTGAATACGGAGAAAATTTTATCTTATTTATATCTATAAAAACACACACACATTACAGACATTAGAAACATACACATACATATTAACAATCATTAGAAACGTGTTGAATACTTGCTAGAAACCCTGTTCGTATAGCTGTTATGAAAATATTCTATCAGTATTTCCAATAAGCAGATAGAAATACGGGATAGTTTACTGTGAGAATATTTATCTACTTTTATCGATGAGATTTCACTTTTTTTTCTAACATTAAACAGTTCCTTCCTGCAGTGTTGAGTGTATATATAAATAGAAGTATATAAGACAGTTACTAAAATACTGAATATGTTAAAAAATAATTGGAAAGAAAGCGTTCAAAATTTTTCATTAAGTTTTTCTTAAACACGTTGGATATGGATTAACTAAAAAATCCATAAATAAAATTTGTAGAAACGATTCTCTTTGGCTGTTGGTTGTACGTATATATGTACATATATACATACATACATACATACACGCATACATGTATTTAATAGAAAGGTAAACGCCGGATCGATTCGGCGCCGGCAACGTCCGCACGATACTAACTTACGTTTTCCGGAATACATTCCGGCTCGTAAAATTTCAGTCGCCGACTGATTTTGGAGGCAGACGGCTTGCGCAGGCTGTTTGGCATCATAAAAATGTCGTGATATATCGTAAAACGCTTCACGCTGCCAGATTGTTGCCGTGCGGCACGTGCTGCCATTTATTTGCTTATGACGTCAGGCGGAAAATTCTTCAAGAATAATTAATCCGTTATGCGTATTTCGTTAATATTGATGGTAATAAATAAATCATGATAGACTACAAAATAATATTGATAGCGTCGATTATTAGTATTAAAAACTCTTCTCAATATAATTGACTACTCGATAAAAAAATTTGTCAGAGAATGAGAGAAAACAGAAATGTTTTAAAATAGCAAAAAATAAGATTTTGTTTTAATAATTTACACAAACCTTTTTTTAGTATAATCAATTTTTTAATATAATCATATTATTTCGTCTTATAAAACATATTTGTCTACACGTAACATTAAAAAGTATCAAGATTTAATACTACTTTTTAAATTTTTATATCAAAAAATATATGCAAGAATATTTTGTCAAAAAATATGATTTATTACCAAACGTAAATATTTACATACACAAAATTTACGCAGCATCTTGTATATCGGCATCGTATTGGAGCCACTTAAGAAATCGATATACCTATGTACATAAAATCACATGTGATACATGACGTCATATCGGAAATGTCGAAGGATCTTAATGACGTTATTGAGACGCATATATATGTACATGCGCGTGTGCAGTGATGACGCAATAAAAATCTCTCGGAAAAATTCTCGTGGGTGTCACATGCTCCTTCGTAATTCGTGACGTCACAGGATAAAATCATGGTCACTATGGAGACTCGAACGGTCTCTTCTCATTCCCTCGAACGCCCACGAGGTTTAAACTTCCGCTGCCGGTGCGAACGTCACGCCCTGTTTGACGGGTAAAGGTGGGTAGGTGTTGTGGTAGGTCCGGAATAAAAGTCCGAAAATAGCAACAGGTATACGTTACAAAGCGAAAACCTTCGCAGATATACAAGATATTTTTTTGTGCAACGGTGATATTACGTCGTAATAGATAGAAATTAATCCGCTTGTAATCAGGAAAGATTTCAAATATTTGTAATCTCTGTCTCATGCCACGTATTAATGTATTCTGCCTTTTTATAATAATTTCGACGTTCAGCGATCCCTCAAACCTTTAAACATAACTAGACAATAATGATATACATCCTATTTCTCAAGAAAGGCAACTCTGAAAGGGTTGGTAAAAGAATCGATCCCTTTCGAATTCTACCCTTTGTTCATTTGCATAACATGAGATTATTTCAATAGATAAATTCCAGTTTGCTTAACTCTGTACCATAGACATTTGTTACACAGCCCGTTTGATCCCAGTTACTCTTCTATTTTAAACTGGAATGCTAGGAAAAGGTTGGGCGACCATTAAGTCTATTAAATGAGAAGGCTCCGAAACTCGCAAAGGCCAACCATATTAAAAAAAAAATAAATAAATAATTAATAAATAAATAAAAAGATGGAAAGTGGAAAAGAATGTTACCGGCAACATAGGTATCCTATAGTGATGAATGTAAAGATAGCTTATTATAAATATTTTAAAACGATTTTAATACGAACATCGTTTAACGTGGGTGTTACGTTATCATTATAATATGGCTCTACAATTTTTTTTTACAGTAAAGTAATATTTTTATGTTTTGTACGACAGTAAAGGAAATGGTAGTTTTATTTTTTTTTTTTAAATATAGGACCTAAACAATTAACAAAGAATAATCATTATTAATATGTATAAAAACGTAATTAGAAGAAAGTTGTATAAAGTTGATTAAATTAACACAAAGAAAATGTTATACTTTACATTTATAAATTATTGTTTATTTCAAATTTATAATCATCGCTTGTAGATGCTCTGTAACGCAAAATTTAGTTAAAAGTAAAATACAAGTGAATAAAGACGACCATATTCGTTCAAAAGCAACAGTTGCGCAACTTTGCATTAACGAACAGTACTTCAAAAACTTTCTTCTTTTCCTTGACGACCTGTTTACTGCGCATAATCTTTTAATTTATTCTTTTCATATTAAAAATATAAAATTACAAAATGAAAATTATTCTTCATGATCAACATATATTCATTAGTAAATGTCAAAATGTAACTATATCAATAAGTAGAAGACATTGACTCATGAATTTAATATTCAATTTTAGAATATAGTGAAACAAAATATTCTTAACTTATGAAAAGAAAATATATATATATATATATATATATATATATATATATATTAGCAGTAATTAACGTTAAAGCATTTATCATAAATTTATCAGAATTCTAAAATATTGTCAACAAATAAAGTAATATCAAACAATATTGTGAACATACATACATCGATGAAAAAAATACTAAAACATTTATTATCTCTTCAGTACATATACTCAGTACTTCAGTACATATCTCATGAGAGAAAATATTCTTTTCAATCAAATTATCAATAATATAATTAATTTAAATCAATTAAATTAATTTTCAGACAAGAGAAAAAGAGAGAAAGAGAGAATAGAAGACTAAGAAATATTTCCGAGAATAATAATTCATTACGATGTAACGAGCGAATTTACCGTTACACAACATACGCGCGGCAAGCAGCCTTTGTATTATCGATCGCGCTAAAATACGCTCAAGATAATCAAGTTTGCGTAACATTTGTTGCTTCTCCTCTGTATGAGAAGTGCCACCCAAACGCAGTATTGCAAATAACAAATCGAATTGCAAAAAATAGTCCAGAAGAGTATAACGCTTATTGCTTATGCAAGATGTTGGTATATTATATGTTACTTTGAAATCATGTCAAGGCTTTCCTATATATATATGTATATATATATATATATATATATATATATATATATATATATATATATTCTGTATATTCGAAGATATAATTCTACGTAGAACTTGCTTAAAAAACTCTTTTAATTAGTTGCGTAAATGATCGTTGAAAACATTGATATATATAATGAAATACATACATTAGTATCTGTCTTTTACGTATTTAAGAAAAATGAGATATCAGACTTTTCAAAATTCTTAAAAAGAAAAAAAAATTTGTGATCCTATTAGGCCTCATAATACTTGAATAATAAAGTGGGCATTTAAGAAAAAAATGTACGATTACATTTGGACACTACATGCACGCATCGCACGCGCTATCAGATGACACTGTTGTGTACGACACATTACTCGTACGTACGTTACGGTGACGTCACGCATGCCGACAAATGAAAGGAG
Source organism: Acromyrmex echinatior (assembly GCF_024713525.1). Classification (NCBI taxonomy): domain Eukaryota; kingdom Metazoa; phylum Arthropoda; class Insecta; order Hymenoptera; family Formicidae; genus Acromyrmex; species Acromyrmex echinatior. The sequence continues at coordinate 7,434,837 of NC_141853.1, read as the reverse complement.
AAGCGTGCACGCCGCACGCTCGTGCAGCGACGGCGTCACGGTCGTCACGCCACCCCACCCCGGTACTTTGTTCCCCTCCGCCGTCAACACCGTCACCGAACAACTCAACCCTACATTTACGAGCGGGGCTAGTGATTTTACACGACACAACGATGCTCGAGTAACCGTGGTAAATGCGGTACCATTTACCTCAATCGATACTGTAACCTTCTGTCATTGCATCCTGCGGCTAATCGAATGATATCGGGATTCTAACACAATTTGGATCTCATTCAGTTTATGGAATCTTAATAACTACGAGCTGTACGCTAAGATTTTCCCTGATAACAAAAGTCTGGTATTTTAAGACCGTTGTTTGTTGACAAGCAAATAAATTCTTGCTTATCTGAGTAATAGATGTACAATTGTATACCTACGAGTTAAACCTTGAAGACATATTTTTTTCTCTGAAGTTCTTAGAAGTTTACATTCACGAATGATGTATGCTCGATCGCAATAATCGATATTATAAATGTACGTTTATAATATACGTATAACCATCATTCTGGCAATTTATTTCTAAAATATTCGAAGAAAAATGACCATTTAAATCTTGAGAGATTAGGCATCTTAAACAATTTAAAAAAATGATAAGTTATGTATATTCTCGTTGATGTACATATTTTCAATTGTCACTATAATTCTTCATGTCATTCTTCATGTATATTATTAATTAATGTAAATTGTTAATAAAAAATCTAAATAAATTTAAATTTAAATTTAAATAAACATTAAACATGATTTATGTATACGTAGATCGATTCATTATACAAAATGATTGGGACAACCGTATACTATTCGGGTACTGAAATAACTCTTTGGAATAATTCTTACTTATTAAGAATAGTAAAATGATTTCGATAATGAGGATGATGAGTGCAATGTTTAGTCGGCCTGTCTCGATTATGTATGCGAGACGCCGTGGGGAAGATTGTCGCCACTGTTGAGCATCTGGAATGGAGTGCGCGCACTCCGTGCAAGGTGGGATGGGAAAGAGTTTGCGCATACAGTAAGACGAAGACAGAAGAGCTCAGAGAGAGAGAGAGAGAGAGAGAGAGAGAGAGAGAGAATATAGAGCAAGAGACAGATCGACGGAGATAAACATAGAAGGAAGCCTTGCCACTGGTCCTCGAGGCTAACCGAAGTGGAAGCAACGAAGTGGGGAAAACAGACTTACCCTTACTACTGTTATGGATACTGACAATGTGGTAGAATGTAGAATACATAAGGAGAGAGAAAAGACCATATTGTCCGAGGATCATTTGTGTGTTTACAGAAAGGTCTTTTTCCTTGATATCTATCAGATTATCTAACAAATCGGAGCTATTACGGTTACTGTTATTGGTTCTTTGTTTTGTTTAGTTCATTCCTCACACACCGCGTCGGAGACGCTTTCAAGAATCTAATCGTTATCGCCGCACAACCAGTGATAATAAATGTATAACATAGTTTATTATATTTGATTATGCAGAGTCATTTACCTTGTAAACCAAATTGATCGCGAACCTTGTAAACCAAATTGATCGTGAACATTTTAATCATGCTTTTTTTCGTATATTCGATCGCTGTCTAGATATATATATATATATATATATATATATATATATGTGTGTATATATTCAAACTCTATCCGATATCTATTTAGCGATTGTGATCGCGTGAGTCTGCCGACGCGTGCTCATGCATCGGTCGAAAGTTCGCGCCATCACACATGTATGAAAAAACGCGTGTGTATGACATGTATATGTATGTGTATGTGTAGAACTGGAGTTTCGGAGATGAAACAAAAAGAGAGAAAGAGAAATGTACGTTGAAAGAGAGAGAGAGAGAGAGAGAGAGAGAGCTCCTGGGTGGGAGGGAGAGAAAGGAGGAAGAGAGAAAGAGAGAGACGTAATGGCGAATGAAACAGAAGGAAGGGAGAGAGTGCCACGCGACGATGAGACGGACGAACAAAGACGGAAGCGACGAGCCGGTCGGGGCGGGACGACAGCGGCGTAGAGTCGTTCGCGGGGCGTAGAGCGGCGATGAGAGGATAGTGTGCTTGGCGAGAGATGCGTGGGGGCGAGAGCATGAGGCCAAATGACGACACGCGCGAGCCGTCAGGGCCGTATCGTACTCCACCGTATTCGAGAGCACGCGACTTACGTCGGTACGTTCTGCGAACTTGAAAGCTAAGCCGCCGGCTTATTGTTAGTCGCGCGAATGCGACTCTGGTCGGACTTCGCGCCAGACAAGTTCGAGTCAGACGCTGAGGATTTCTTATTTAAGGAAAACAAGAAAGTCAAAATAATGCCAATTTGACGTCACATTAATCGATTATTGATCAAAAATTATGTCATTTTTTTTTTAGCATGAGATTAGTTAATATGATTATTATTATTTTGACTTTCTTATTTTTCTTGAATTGCGAAATACATTTCTTTCCTCTTTTGCTCTCTCTAGAAACAGGTTATTCAACAACAGGTACCTATACAAAGATTAAGCGTATTCGCTATATTATAATGACATCATGAATTTAAAAAAGATATAATGATTGATTGTGAGGCTTTATCTTGTGAATAGTATACTTTATCTACGCATATTATATTATATATTATACATATATTAATGGCATCACCTCATCAAAAGAATTATGTTTGCTTGCTTGCTTTTAACTTAATAGCTCTTGCCTTCTTTGTCTAACAGACGGCTAGTACAGAAGGAAGAAAACTGTCTGTAAATAGTTCTACAAAGTTTGAATGAGTACTATAAAGTTGGAATAATATTTAAAAAATTATAATTTTTTTGTGTATCGCAAATTCATCTACATATGAAGAAAATATTAATATTCATAAAGAAAACCATTCAATAATATTCTGTCTGGCCTTGTACATATACGACGTTTCTCCTGTTTCCAAGTCATGGGATGACGCGTATTTTAAGATATTTTATTGATTATACAAGAGAAAAGAGATTCGTGTTGTGAAAACGTTCTGGAAAATATTTTATACGATATCGAATTCTCGGTGCAAATAAATTTTGTAAACAAATTCTAATTTAATTTAAATCAATTAAACTGTGAATATTATATGCCGTAATATTTATACTCTGTCGCTTATATGCCCCGGTTTATTTTTCTTTATTTTTATAGTATTAGTATTAAGCAGACGCTTTTTTAAAAAATGCAATTTTTCATCACTATGATCAAGTATCATGATATACTTGATAAAAAAGCAATTTATAAGTAAACTTTCATTTACATCATCGTGTATTTCTGGTTTCTCTGATGTTTTAAGTACATGTTCGCTAATACCAAGGGAAGGAGCTGCCTACAAAGGCAGCTGTACAGGAGATCCTCTTGCATCTGTAGTTTGTTCACAACCTTTCCCGTTCTATGACCAATCTCTTACTCGCTTAGCTCCCTTTGCATCACCCTCGCACTATCCTTGTGCGCTTTAGGGACACAGCCCTTGCTCACTTCGTAACATGGGTGAACCGAGGGTTACCGATAAATGAAGTTACGCGTTTTGGCCGCGAGGAGCTTAAACTGCTCCACAACTTTTGAATAAAACACGGATACGAGACTATACATACGTAACAATGTACATGAAAACTTATGCGATACACACAACGATACTAACAAAAATATTGTATACGTTAATGTACAAAAGAAAAATAATTGATTGAAAATTTTAGATTAGAATTGTCAAAATGGATATCGCGCATTCATATAAATGGCAACATTTAATTATTTAAAAAGATATTTTTTATGCTCATATTGTGATCGCAAATACATGAAAAACATAAAATTTTAGTAATAGATTTTAGTATTATTATAAAAATTATAATCTCATTGTGGATTTGTATGCACCACCATTTCGCAGATAAAACGATAAAAGATAAAATCTAAATGTTGATTAGGTGTCAACGTCCATAAACTTTTGATGTTTTTAATTATATAGTTTTATAATAAGATAATAAAATTAAAATTGTAATATTAATTTTATAATCTTATAATCCTTAAAAGGTGTCATATATTTGATAGATATATTTGATAAATATTATATAATATTCAACTGCATTAACTCTTTCGATAGTAAATTTTTATTTATAGAAAATACATAATTATATACAATGTATGAACTTTATGAATTTTTTTAAAGCTACTCTTTAGGCTGTTAATTTATTTATGAGATTTAATTAGATCACTGACCGTTCATATTCGTGAAAAAGAAATGCCTTCCATTTCGTGGACAACATCTTATATAGATTCGACAAATGTGATTCTCAGTACAAGGTGACCGTGTAATAAGCTCTCGCGTTCACTGCTTGTCGGTTTTACGTTCAAGCTAGGGCGAAAAGAGAATCCAATGCAGAGAAAGATCGAAAAAGCGCGAAGGAGCGAGGAGAAGCGAAACGAAGGAGGTTGGGGCGCGAACAAGTTTTCCCTCTCTCTTTCTCTTTCCCATGTCTGAGGAAGAAAGGTAGCATGAAATACAGTGGAAGAGAGGATTCACGAGTGCTCCGCGGAGTTCTCTCTACATTAACGGCTGTGGACCATGCTCGAGGTTCGAGGAACTAGTAGGACGAGGAGACGACCGGGATCGTCAAGGGGGGGGGAATGGGGGGTGGTGCGACGGAGGCAATGGGAGAGGAAGGAGGGGGGGGGGAGAGGGAACGGTAGTAGATGCGGTACACTGCCACGGGTGAGACACACTTCGTCCACCGAAGTGGTATATAGGCGATGGAGAGAGGCGAGAGCGCCGAGCGCGTCGAGAAAGGGTAGAAGCGCGCGCGCGCAGGAGAGGAGAAGCGGGAATGACGGGGGTTAGAACGGGTCAGACGTTCCATCGTTGCTCCGAGCAAGATGGGTGGCGGGTGGGTGGCAGCGCGAGCGGGAACTAGGCAAGGGGAGGTCGACATCGGTGGAGCAGGTGGCGTGGAGGTGGGAGGATCGTGGGTGCCGTGGGTGGCAGCTGAGTACGGAGTGATAGGGGAAATCAGTCGCGGTTCGAGTACCGCCGCGAATGCACGTAAGCGACGTTTGTCGTCGCGCTGTCCGCCTATTTCTTTCTTTTTCTCTCTCTCTCTCTCTCTCTTTCCCTTTCTTTCTTTCTCTCTCTCTCTTTTTCTTTCTCACCACTTATTCATTGTCATTCAATTTTTGGATGCTTGCGTCCCTTTTTCTTCCAAATTCTTATTCTTTGTTTTTCTCTCTTTCTTTTCCCTCCTCCCGTCTCTTTTTTTTTTGCTCTTCTTTGGATATATGTAAACGTAATCGCGTCTCTCACGTGCTGCCTTGAACAGCACTGACAAGCGAATGCGCTGTAAGCGCGTAAACGGAAGCGAACGAATCCTTCAAGGACCTCGACGCGAGTTGACCTTTCGGGCACGAGTCGATTTGGGGGGAAAAAAAAATCTACCGTATGTCGATATATAGCGCAGGGTGGGGAAGCAGCTGAGAACCCCGATAAGAGAACCCGGTGTAAACAAAGGAGAGTGAGGCCATCTTTGAGAGAAAGGGAGACAGAAAGAGTGGGAAGCGAGAAGGGGAAACACGCGATCGAGTAGTAGTTCGACTCCCTCGCGCCAAAAGAGATTCATTCGCTCGGTATTAACATCTCGCTAGGGGAAATCATCGCGAGTAGCATTCTTGATCCATTGAGAGTGAAATTTTTCTTTCACCGATCTTGAACACTTTCGGCCGATCGCGCGATTAGCGACGATCGACGAGTTTGAACTCGAATACGATTAAATAAGTATTGAATCGGAGTGAGCAAAAGGTGAACAAGACAGTGGACAAGAGACACCGTGAAAGTCAAAGGGGACGTAATATCGGTGTGTCGACGGTGAGACCAGGTGAGAAAAGGAAAGCGAAGGACACCAACGGAATGCTCGACTTTGAACAACAGACCAATCAAGCACAGGCATTGGCCTCGCTCGATGACGACTGGCACCTGCTCGAGGGTGAGCGTACGACCTTCGCAATTTTCTTTCTCCCTTTTCTATATCTTCCTTAGTGTAGAAGGTGCACGGAGATCGGTAAAGCGATGGCACGCCGTTCAAAATTTAAATCCGGCAGGAATGGAACGGAAGGAGGGGGGGGGGAAGGGGGAGAAGAATTTTATATATATAAAACTTTTTATTTCTTCGATTGATAAGTTTGAAGAAATTACACTACATTAATTTGTACTAATTCGCGCAGCACTGAAAATTAATTATATCGTGATGAAATAGATCATTAATAACGTTACATACGTAAAAAAAATATATTAAATTTTAATAAATCATTTGTTTGAATAGCGCCAACCATAAACATTTATTTAATATAATAGCTATATTTATTTGATACACAAAAACCATTAATTTGATTTGAACTATTATTTCTTTTTATTGAATAAGTGTTTAATTGACATTATTAAAATAAATATTTATCAAAATTTAGTTTTTTTTCCCCCCACAATGCACAATGTTAGGATTTATAAATAGGAATTGAATATGAAAGTTACATAAACAAAATTGATATGGTAAAAAAGTGAGTTAAAGTTGTTATGTCGTTGTTATGTTATTGTATATCTTACATTTCTGCTACAATATAACATAATGTCACATGCGAACGATTGTTTTTTAAAGTAGGATACAGCTATTACTTTTCAAAGTCGATGCTATTTCAATTAATATCGCACTATCTAAAAAGAAAGTAATTTATAATTAAAACTCGCAATATTTATTTATTAATTAATAAACACGGTTGAACTCATACGATTGATAACGCAAGAGAGTAAATCGAAATTCACATTCGCGAGAGTTGTACGCCCGTTATTCGGAGGCGACGTCATCGATGTGCGACGAAAAACTGATTTATTGCGGTCGAGATAGTTGCGCATTAATGATGTCAAAAACAAGATGTATTACGTGGATAAATATAGATTCATTCGTTCAATGAAACGAGTGACATAGCGTGACAAAATCATTTCTAATACGATGTCGATTAATTTCGTATTTCGCATTAGCTTTGTATCATGCGCGAATTAGAATAATATTCGCTATTCTTTTATATATTGTATCGCATATATAACATATATTGTAACTTTCTACAAATTCTATTACCGAAATCGATTCTGCTATTAAAATATTTTAGCTAGCAATAAGTTTTTTAACACTTTAACATTTTAACACAGGAATACTCAACATTTTATCACATTATTTGCCCAGAAATTTCTTTAATTTTACTTACTTGTTTCCTGTTTGTTTTTCATTTCAAAAAATATACATCGATATACTACGCATTCTCCGTGCTATTGATATAACTTAGTCAAAACTAAGAGAGATACCTAGCTCCTAGGAGAAAAGCGGTCTCTTCGTTGAGCTAGATTTAAACTCATTCTCGACCGAGTTACACATGACAGTGGTGCACACGCTTGCAACTGCGAGATTGCCTCGTGCTTGTGGAATTCGTCTTTTCTTTTCAGAATATGTCCGTCCTTCGCATCTAGATTGTATGTTTATAGTCGTGAATCCTTCTTTATTCGTAAATATCATGGAAAATTCTTCCATGGTGGTTAAAAACGAACGTCATATAGATCATTAGATATTTATTCATCTGTATGACGTTTGCTATTTTTGTTGAGAAGAAACACCGCATCTTATTGTCAGATAGATTAGGGCTATAAAGTTTTAAAGTATGTAACGCTCGGCAAAATACAATAACATCATGAATTCGTTAGCTGCACATAATCTGCCGTGCTTTTAACTCTGTGGCAAGTATCTATACTCCCCCCCTCCCCTCCTCCCCCTCCACATACCGACGCCACTTTTAATCCCCTTTGGTTCATGCGCGTAGTAAATTTACGTATTGTAATTAAAATTTCCTGGAAATAAAACGAGATGAGTATTTTGAATATTTTTCTTTCTATTGTCTTTCGTGTCTTTGAACACCGTAGTTATTACCATTATTATTATTATTATTATCATTATCATTATTGTTATTAACATTATCATTATTAATATCATTATCATCATCATTATCATTATCATTATTTTGTTTACAAGAATACACGAATTAAAATCCTTTTTTAAAATTCTCTTTTATATCTTAGACATTTTCGCCAATATATTTATCCTCTAATATATTTTTATTAAAAAAAATTAATCACGCGATATCGATCGAAAAGAAAAACAGAAAATTAATCATTATTTTGATCGTTATTTTATATTATATATAAATGTCAAATTGTATACTCGTAAATACTAGCTTATTTGATATTATAATATTCTCTGATTCCATATATATGTATTTTAGCGTTATCGATTTAGTGGCGATCAAAATAGGTCATTTTACTCCAACCAAAACATATTGTCGCATGTGATCAATATAGCTTTAAGCATTTTTATCAGTATTTTCATCGTCATTTTCATTTCGCAAAATTTGAACAGCAATACTAGCTCACTTTTCATTCTGTCTGGTCGTTATATATTCGTCCAAAACTCGACATAACAAAGAAAAACACTTTTTTTATAAATTTATGTTTTATGATAAAATTTTTTAAAAATCTGATTATATATATATATATATATATCCGATTTTATATATATATATATATAGACCTCATTAATGTGTCGCTGAATAGTTTTATAAGTAATACATAATTGTGAGAATAGTGAAATAAAATCTGCGTTTGAGCATTGAACCGAAATTGTACTTCAGTAACCATGAACGCTGCCTGGAGATCTAAAAATAAATATCTAAGCTTAGCGAACCCATTATTTATTTTTAGCACATTGAATGGAGATATCGTAGAAAACTGGTATTGATATACATACACTAACATGACATTAGCTCTATACACTTGATTACTAGCAATAACTATTTAATTTAACTAAACTATACAATATACAATTGAAAAAAAAAAAGAGATTGTCTAGTAATTTTACCTAAAATACATAGGATTGCCACAGAACCTGGAAAACCGGGAAAACCGGGAAAAATCAGGGAAATTGAAATTGATCATGGAAACCGGGAAAAATTAAGGGAAAATTTAAAAAAGTTTGGAATTTTGAAATTTACTCACAATTCCTTGAAACTGCTCCTATTCCAAATAATTGTTATAATTTTTTAAATATTATATCTGACGTTTATAGTCAAATACGTTCAAAACTTGCGCACTTTAAACGATTTTGATAAAATAATTAAAATTTATATTTTATTCAGTATTTTTACTTGATCCCTCTTTTTCGTCATAACTGCATTCTTTTTTTTTCAAAATTATAAATTTATTTATTTTATGCTGTGATTTGAATTTGTATTATGCTACCAAGCTTTTATTGTATTATTTTTAATAATATAGACTAGCTTTCCTACAATCCTTGAGTCTAAATGTTAAAAGTTACATATTTTATATTATTCATGGAAAATTTTCTATTTTTATCTGGAAAATCTGAAAAAATCAGGGAATTTTAAAATTTAATTTCTGTGGCAATCTTAATACAGTTTACCTACAAGCTTTAGAGCACGATCTACATTGCGGGATAAAAAAAATGTTTTGTCAAATACCTCACCGTGCTTTATATTACAAACGTAAAGAATATGATTGTATTAAAAGTAGAGAAGGGCTATGCACTTTCGAAATTACAACGATCGCCCATCCCAAGAGATCAACGGAGTATAATAATGATAATTGTCGAGAAAGTCTCATTCGCATCAATGCGATTCTTTTGTTTCAACAGTGATGTATGCGAATATTCTCTCTCTCTCTCTCTCTCTCTCTCTCTCTCTCTCTCCTTCCTCTCTTACTTCGTTGACTTGTGCACGTGGCACGCGTCCGTTATTCTCGTTGAGCGCGCGCGACACGTCGGTCGGTACGCACATTGCGCCATGGACACCACGATTCACACCTGTCCGTCTGTTCGTTCGTCCGGCAGCACAACGGAGCATAAATGTCCGCAAGAAGAACGATATCGTGGTATTTGGCTTGGACCACCTGGCCGACAGAACCGCCCGTCCTGCAGGGCCGTATCCAATCCTTTACGATTCTTTTAGATTGGATTTTTAAGAGGCCAGTAGAGATTGTGATCAAATAGCAAGTTACCTGGTTACCTTCTTCAAAGGAAGCAACGACCATTAATTATTATCAATAAATACAGCTTACTTTTATTCAAATGAGCAAGTTCGTGCTTCTTGAATCAATTATATGTTATATTCTTTAATTGTAGTCAATTTGAACAGTTTAGTTTAATAACAAATGAATATAGTACTTGTTATTTAACCTTTGGACTGAAGTCTTAACTCTACTTTTTATTATGAGATTTTAGCTGTTAGTAATACTGTTCATATTTTCACTTGCAAATATTTTTTATTATTTTTGCGGTTTTGGTGTCCTTTGTTTCAATGCTTGCTAGAATGGCTATAAGGAAATCACATGCGCGCGCGCGTGAAATTTATACATATATGAAACAAAATATATATATATTTACATATATATATATATATATATATATATAAATTATAATTATGCTGACTATTATATGACTATTAAACAATAGCAATTGAAATTTAAAAATATATTTAATCAAACACATGTGTGTGTGTGTGTGTGTGTGTGTGTGTGTAAAAAAAGAACATTTTCTAAAATTTTGAGTGTATCAATACATTATATTATTGTCATTTCTATTTTCTACTTCAATTTTATATATATATATATACGTCTTTAATTATTTTTCAGTAAATAATACGTAATAATATCGTTCTTCATCATGTGTAATAAAATCGTTGTTAATTCGTCCAGGATAATCCACGGTTTATAAAATTACGTTGAGAGAGATAATAGGTCACATACGCAAAACCAATGAAAATATGAATAATTACAAGTTACGTTTGTCAATACACACAGTTGCAATTGTAATTATGGGAAATATAGCGGATTATTATTATTGACCTACCGAAATAATACGGATATCATTTACCACACAAGCAATTTTAAAACAGTCGCATATTTCGCGTCGCTTGACAAAAGCAAAATTACTTCTCGTAGCATTTCGACGACGAAAAAGTAAGAGGATTCGACAAAAATATCACTGCGTATTTTTCATTCGCAGCTTTATTTGGTGGAAAACTCTAGAAATTTACCTTCTGTAATGTGTAATGGAATTAAAACGCACATCTCTTTTTCCAAATCTTACAGTGTTAACGTGATAGAATTAATAAAGTAACTTAATGCGATTCATACAAAATCTCTCGCAATTTTATGTTTTCAACGAATACTAAATTTCGATTTCGAGTTTGAAAAAAACATATATATTTCTTATATTGATCTCAAATAGTGATTTGTGTGTAAAAATAAAAACTCGAAGTAGGAATTCATACAATAGATCAGTATTGAATTCTACGAAGTACCGATTCTGTACCAAAAAATGAATTTCCTATTTCAGTACCTGTATTTAAAAAACAATGATATGATACTGACTCATTGTGGATCAGTATTGAATAATAGTACGGACATATTGGGTCAGTACATTATTAGTACATTTTCGGCATTATGGCTCTCTCTCTCTCTCTCTCTCTCTCTCTCTCTCTCTCTCTCTCTGCTAAAATTATCCAAAATCAATGTGTATTGAGATAGTATACCGCTAGTATATTTGTAATATCGTGTCTATATTTAGTACAATAACTCCGTACTATAATAGTACTGAATTATAAATTTTGGCCCATTTCTATCATTCAATATTCCTTCGGTACCGTAGTTATATTGACATGTAAAAATTGGTACTAGTCAATTAAAAAAACTCATACGTTAAGGAAGCTTTCTACTTAGGAACAAGTCAGTAATTGTAATAAAGTTTATTCTGTATACATATAAACGTCTGCATAATACAGGAGAGGAAGCAACCATACAGCCTCACGAGAATGCACTGTGCTACGTATAGGTATATGGCTGATGCGCGTATCGATTTTGGCCAGACTGCATTACTATTGCATCGCGTCAAATTATACGAGCAAGAAATCATATTATTAAATTTAACAACAAAATTCATCAAACGTTAAAATCATTCGTTATTAATATCGACGTACAAATTTGATAAATAAATCGATTTAAACTCTTTATTGCAGAATCTTGATTATCAATCTGTGTCATGACTATCATCAATGTTTATCTACAACAAAAGTTAAAAGAAAGTATATAAGATAAAGTATATATAACAAGTATTGAAGCTGCAATAAATTTCTTATACGAAAAAATGTGTGTGTGTGTGTGTGTTTGTGTGGGGTTATATTTTAGAAATCATCTTTCGAAAATATCTACATAAGAAATTTCTGTTGTAAATTTGCAAAAGTATTGGAAGATTTTATCCAACAAAATTTAAACGATTATATTGTGAAATTACAACAACATTTTGTGGTAAATCTCAAGCTCTATACGCAAATCTCTCTCTTCTACGCATTCGTGGCGCTCCAATTTTGTAAATTCACAACAAATTTCTATTGTAAATTTACAAATATTATAAAATCACAGCAAAACGTTATACAGTTTATAAATTTACTGCATATTTTTATCGTATTGTATTTGTAAATAGGGTATTGTAAATTCACAAACATTTCTAACAGTATACATATATACAATTTATATTTTAATCAATTTAATTTAACGGATTGCTCTTTCGTAATTTTTCCTCATAAATATTGAAAAATTTACGTACAAAATCTACATGAATAAAAATTTATATCACTTATCAGATATCGTCTGATATTGTATAATTTCGTGGCACGTATATGTTTTGCTCAAAGTTCGTGTCCTGCTAGCTAGCTCGTTTTTAGAACCGGGTTTTTCACATCAAATATACGTACCTGCACTTTCACGGCGCCAAGCCCACGGATGCATATTGCATATACCTGCTCGCTTCAAAGGTGAACTTACCTGTGCATTGCACTGGTACATGAACCGCGCGCGCGCTCACGTTCACCCTGTGTATGGCCAGACGGATGCCTGTGTGAGTGCACCAGTACAACGTATCGGAGCGATTGCACCGATATGGCTACCGAGAGCAAGCGAACGAGAGCTCTCGCTCATATAGATTTCAGGCGACGATTAAAAGGCATTCATTTTTCAAACGTGCATGACGAGCCGCGAGAAACCGACGCTTCTCTCTCATCCTTTTGTTCTGCGTAAATTTGAATACATGTTTACGATGTAACGAATCAATGACGCGACATTGTACTACTTCTATTGTGCTTCTGATGAAACATTACACGTTCATAGTTTTATACTTAAAATTATACATGTATGTAGATACAAATGACTGAGTAATTAATTGACTGTTATTAACGGTTCTGATAATTCGTATCGTACTCCTCTACAATTTTTAACATTTTTCATTCTGACTATTTATTCTTAAAATATGTAAAACTTAAAAAAATATTAATTTTTGTGACGAAAGATATATTTTTGTCACGAATAGCTATACAATAAATCCAACTTTGAGTCTTAATTCAGCAAATTTAACGAACAGTTCAACAATTTGTAATTAATCCGTAGATTAATTGAGGAATGTACATATTCTTTCGTTTATTACTATTATAACGATCGATTCTTAATCACTATTAAATTTATGTTTAGATAAGATAAGATTATATCATTCGGATTTTTTCAGAAAACGATCTTAACAGAGTTACCCTTTTTTTTTCACAGAATTATCTATAAGTTTAAAATAAATATGATTTAAGTGTGTATCTGCTTGCAAATATTTATACGTTTATTTACTATAGTTTAGTATTGGTATTTCATATAAGAAATATACGCTCGAGGATGACGTGTTAAACTGTCTTTTATAAATTCTCACATAATCGTAAGGAGTCTCGCGATATGAAAACAGTTTTGCCATTTCTTCCGAGATTTCATCGGGGCCGTCGACTTTTATACGTGACCCGCGGTCTCGCATAATCCCCTCATGCGGACGGAATATTTATTTCTCGAGCTACTTTCACGTTACTTCGCTTTTGACCGAGCGTTACGTAAAAAAAGATGCGGACGGTCGCGCGAGTAACCGTAAAAAAAAAAGAGAAATAAAAAAAAAACAAGAAAAGCACCCTGATAAATGGTTCTGGAACTTTCAACAGCCGGATTGCCGAAGTTCGTATCAAAAGGATAGTTTAAAATGAAAAAAGGAATGAAAAACCACGAAAAGTGCGCGCGTACGCGAACGCGCCAGGTTGCCTTCTCCGGCGGAAAATGATATTTTCTTCATGATTTTAACGACGCGCCGGACGCGACAAAGTGCCAGATAATAGTGCTGTGCGAAGGAAAAGAGCTGTGTCCATTTACAAACCATTCTAATAAAAATTGTACAAATCTCATCGTACGTTTCTTTATAACAAATTATTTAGAAATCGACTTTTCCTTAAAGCATTTACAGTTCTTGTGTAATTAACGATGAAAATAGAAGGCTTGTCCGATTTAATGAATTTAAAAATAAAAATTACTTTGTTTTGTTAATCTCGAGTGAACTTTATATTTCAGTAAATCGGTATACATTTAAAGTTTAATTGCAAAAATTTATTGTAATAAAACATGGATAGATGTGATATGCTGATCTTCGATATTTACGTTCACAAAAATTAATCTCGAAACCGATTAAAGAAGTTTATAAAATGATTAAAAGGACATCCGGGGTTTCTAGGACTGTTCTGTATTTAGGTCATCGTGCAAATGAAACTGCCACATGTGAATGTATATCTACATTGCGAAAGTGGAACTCGTTCGTGATTATTTATGGATACGGAGTATTCGTGTTTGAAATGATGACAAATGAATCAATCAGTTGATCAGCCATATAGCAACAAAGTACATAATAGTACATCTAATAACAAGTCTGTTTCGAGTGTATATACTCGGGAAAGTCCAAGAAAAAATTTACTTATCGCTGCTAGAATGATAAAGCGCTATCATAATGTTATGTGAATACTCGCAGTAAATAGAAAATGTTACTGCTCTTTGTTAGCATAGATCATGTAATTTTGTCGAATGTTTAAACATATTGTCCCAAATATTCTCCAAATTATCGCAATCTAGCTATTGCATTAAACACTTAAATCTATATAATTATTGTTATTCAAATATAGTAACAATAGAACGTATGAGCCAAGCTGAAAAATTTGGGTACAATTTTATTGTCATTCAATTAATTTTAATTTGGATAAGCTTTATTTTGTACAGCAGCCGTTTTAAAAATCTAGTTTGATTTATAAATCATGTTTTGATCTGATACAACTGAAGCAATTTCTGTTGTCACAAGCATTAATATTAATTATCCTATTCTTTCTTGAAAAGCATTGAATCTCTACAGGAAAAATAAAAGCTTTTGCAATGAGAATAAATAAATACATATCAATGCTACTGGAGTGGTTATACGTTTTACAAAAATATGTATCTCAAAATTATTTTCCGAGGAAAAATCGTTAATACTTTTATTAATCTTATTTCCTACGATTTAGGAAAACAAATTCCTTAAATTTGTTTAATATACAAATCGAAACGTAATAAAAATATATAATAAAAAATAAGATATTAAATGGATATTTCGATCCACTAACACTAAGACATAAATATTCCTAACCGTTAAAAAAATCGTATACATTATGGTATGGTTATTACAAATCGGACAAAAATAGATAAGAGGACAGATATCTTGCGCTCAATTGCGATTAATTTTAAACGATGAAATCATTCTGGCTGTGTCTAGCCGACTGTGCGGTTAGGGGTTAAACAATCGCAGCAAAACGAATTGAACATTCGCTGGAGAAGCGGAGCGATCAGTGATTTCTTGATCGCGAACGCGTTGATACAACGCAATGAAATATTAGTCTAATTGAGGCGAATCAAGGACGTGCCACTGGCTCTATAATGCGATATTGTTTCAACTCCGTCTCGCTTTCGTCCCAAGGACCTTAGAAGTTCATTCACGTCGGTTTTGCATAGAAATCACACACCGTGCAGTGACAATGCCGATACTAGTCTTATTTAAACGAGCCATCTGTTACGTTCGATACATTCTGATATTAAATAATTAATGAAATTAATGATAATCATAAGAAAATAAATTTTTCTGGATCCTTGCACATTTTGTAGTTCATAGGCTAGCGATATCCTTTATAGCGGAAATAAAAATATAATTAAAATTAAAGTGCAGTTATATGATTGTGTTCGATTATTCAGCTGCACTAAAACGATGCAAATGTGTTAATTTTTTTATTGGTTTTTATTTGAGTTGTATCGATTTGTTGCAAATATAAGATAAATAAAATATAAACAGGAGCAAATCTTACTATACGAATATGATATCTATATGTATATGGGGGGAGGGGGGGGGAAATATATATACTATTTCTGAAAGAATTATAATACAATACATTCTCAATCTTTGGCATATTATATTTGTTCGTAAAAATACATTGCTCATTAAACAATGATAATTTGCTAAAATATCTGAACGTATCTGTTATCGCATTTTGCTATTATTATTACTGTTATTATTGAATTTTCATCGCACACTTTTGATGTCACAAAATACTGGCGGAAAACCTAAAATTAATAAACTTATATTCACCAAGGAATACGCAATTTGTGACGGGTGTGTTACTACGATCATGAATTGTATATTTAGGTGTTCAGCATTATTATAAGCTATCATATCAATAATATATAAGTTTCAATCATCTTATATAAATTTTCTGTTCTTTTCTCTTCTGCTCCTCCCCTCCCCTTCTGTTCTCAATTTCTCGCGGCACGGAGTCACAATTGTCCAATCGTTAATTTCAACTTGGAATAAATCGTTCCGAATGACGCGCGACAACGTTAATTAAAAGCGACGTAACCGATAGTCGAAGAATATCTACCACAGCGTTCAAAAGGGACAAAGATAGGAGGAGAAATAGATAAGAGAGAAATAGATAAGAGAGAGAGAGAGAGAGAGAGAGAGAGAAAAGATAAAAGATAAAAGAACCATAATGGAAATATTTATGTAAGTCTATGCGATGAATTTTCATGGTTGCCGCAGGGATGTAAAATGTGCTAGGTATTCTGCGTAAAAGCTGTGCGCTCTCTAGCTAGTGAAAACGTTTTTAATAAAAAAAATGTAAAAACGAATGATGAGTTGAAGATGGGGAGTAGGAATGAGAAGAGAGAAGGGCATTGACGACAACAAAACAGGTCCAGGTGTAAGAGGGCGATAGGTATTCTAGAGAATGCGAGTCTCATTCGAATATTCGAGGATAGAGATTTCTCGTGCCAATATTCTATCCAAGAAAGCTATCCAGATCTATTCTCCGTACCGTATTCCATAACGGTTTACAGGTTAATTGGTTAATAGATTTAATTATCAACATATAGGATTGAAGCCGGTTCGCATAATACGTTGTGTGTACACGAAACGAAGTACGTCGTAAAGTAATAATATTAATAATTTGCTATTGGCAGGTAGAATATACTGCAACTTCTCCATAAGATTTACAACACTACGATACGAAAGTCGCTAGGTTGTATCATAAAATCATCTTTCATATCCTGTCGGAATAAGAAGAAATTAATTTAAAATATATGTTTATTATCTTATACGTACAAATTATTAAGTTCTCCAGTATTCTTTTCACTAGCAAGAGTATTTAGGTTAAATAAAATTTTATAGAATTTGATTAAATTTAAAAATTATAATTTACAGACAGAAAAGATGATAGGTATATTAAAAAAATGTAAATATTTATATTATAATATAGATTTTTTTCTTTAAATTACAAATATTAAATCGAGATATATTTGTTTTGATATTTTTTGCATAAGTAAATTTTAGAAGTATTTACAAAATCAATACTACACAAAATCCTTATGTAAGAATTACTTATTTGATAATCTGTAGCGATACAATATTTAAAAGCACTGCAAAGAGCATTACGAGGAGTAAAGGCTGTTTAAAATGCAATTTCATTTCGTGCATTACTCCAAGAAAAATTAGCCTCTATATTATATATATATATATGTCGACACCGGGTGCCTCTGAAAGAGTTAATCTCGACGATTACCGCCGCAGTCCTTTTACAGAATTCCTCAAAACGGATGCCTTGCTTCGTGTTGCCGCCTGAAAAATAATACGCAGAACGAAACGTCAAAATATGTCGGCATGCGAAGGCCTCATCCTTCTCCGTGACACAATAGAAAGTAGAGCCGCAAGGCTGTTTCTACTACCGGTCGTTCCGCATAAGGAATACGTAATATTCATTGTAAACTAACGCTATTCGGCTCTATTAGATCCTGTTAGACTACTGTATTTTAATATTGTTGCTCTTAGTGCGATTCAGAAACATTTTATGAAAATTAACGAATATATTTAAAAAGACAAAATTGATAAAAATTACTCAAGTTACTACAACAGCAAATTAAAATTTTAAACAATGCATCTAGATTTAAAAAGAATTATTTTCTGATATACTTTAAGAAAAAAAAAAAGATATATTATTTTCTGATATATTACTTTAATTTTATTTTCCAAAGTTTAGTTTGCAGAAAATATTATTCCATTTTTAACTGCTGATTTTTAAAAAGTCAATAATACCTCGTCGAAATGTTTCGCGGAAAGATCTCTTTCAAATTGGTGAAGCGATTATAGAAAGGAATGGCGCATATTTTCATAACACCCGGTACATTAACTTTCACGTTTTCGCAGTTATTTGCCTCTATAGTTAGAATCGATGCCAAAATTTTACGACGCATATAATTTAATTGCTTTAAAACTAATATTATAACCGTACTTCCGCGTGTATATCATTCGAAATTATCTCCAACGATACCGTATCTTTTCCTATTTGCGGATGCACGCACATAAAAGCGTCGTAATAAAGTAGTAAGATATAATGTTTATTGAAACACATGCAGTTTTTTACATTTATTTCTCGCAATATTCCAATCAGCAATATTATATTAGCAATTGCCTGTTACTCATTATATAGATGAGAGCATATCGCGAGTGCAATTCCGCGTTACATGTACATACATACATAATCGCATATATTACTCTATGCCTAACGTCTTCGTTACACAATTTGTATCACAATATTTGCATCAGTCGAAAGCAAATACATGTACTCACGCCTCCGAGAACGCCATACACAAAAGTGATCATATATGTATGCAAACAATTGATTCCGAAAATTATTTATTCAATACTGCATAATGATTCATAACAGTTAAATAGATTAATGGATATATTTATTTATTAGTCGAGTCTCAAAAATGCAAAATGTAAAGTTCACTATTAAAGAATAACTGACATAGTCAATGCATTAAAAGCACAAAAAATTATACTACAATTTATATTGTTGTTTTAATATTTATCATTTATTGCTATCTATTATTATTATTATTTACACTTTATTTGTATATTTGTACATTTCAAGCACAACTAAACGTTGTAAAATAAATTGTTTGTTCACTGTATTAGAACACGATTCTTGTTCAAGTGATAATGAGTGTGATAAACAACAACAACTGAAATTGAGAATAGTCATAAATTACAAGAGGTTATAGGTTTGATCGAATTACAGTTGAAATTTGCAAATGTATTTTAGGAAAAAGTAAATGGACATAGTGTTATCTGTTTAAATGTTATTACTATATTTAAGATGTAAAAAATTAATTTGTAATAAAAAATATTTTTTTTTTAAATAAAAATTTTGTGAGTTATTGAAGATAAATCCGAAAATTTCGAGTTTTTCACTTTTTGCCACGATTTCGTCACTTCTAAAGAAGCAATCTACTATTTTCTGGTCTAGTTTTCCTCAAAACACTTTGCTCTACAGATTAAACCTAAAATAGACTATTAGAGAAATGTTAAAATGGTAACAACATAAATGCAAAATTCTAATAAATGAAAATTGACGTTATTTATATTGTTATTATTTTGTAATAATATTTTTCTAATGGCCTATTCTAAATTCAATCTATAAAGCAAAGTGTCCTGAGGAAAATTACATCAGAAAATAATAGATTGCTTTAGAAGTCACGAAATTGTAGGAAAACGCGAGGCACTCAAAAAACTTTCTAGTCCATTTTTATTATAACATACACCAAAAACTCCTACATTTTTAACAAGTTTTGTATGAAAAATTTCTTAATTATAACAGTAAAGAATATCTAAACGAAGAATTATGTCCATTTATTCCTTTCCCTGAAAATTAAATTCGCAATTACACCTTAAATTTAATGATGACAAACCTTGTCCCCCTTTAAATATTCATCTTAATTCTATTACGTAATCTCGATCACGTTTTCACAAAGAAAGGATTTGCGATGGATAGAATCGAGAATGTGCACGCATTGTTTCACAAAACTAATTTGTTGTACGTTATCATTTTGCAGCGAGATAATCGTATTACAAAAAATATATATATTGCGAGAATTGCTGACGCGAGAGACGCTGTCGCGTAGAGCATTCGTGACATATACTTGGTAACCGACAGCGATCCCGAAGACTCAAGGTTGATCACGTGAAGAAACGTCGCTCGTTCCATCTGTCTCCCGATCAATTGGATCTTTTTTTCCGTGATCGATCTTCCTCTGCTGTAATTTTAATAATATTTATGCCCAACGCGATCAAGTCAGCATGTACGCGGCAGTTTGTTATAGCTGCGTTATGCGCGTACACGCCGGCATGCAGAGGTGGAGTTGCGAATCAATAACTCGTGTTATAAGGCATTTCGGTATGGCGATATCGATTATGTACACCGGTTATGCGGGCCGAAGGTGTCCGAAGACGATGACGATGTAAATGCGATGGCGGCTGCTGATGTAATGTGCGTGTGTATGTGTGTGTGTGTGTGTGTGTGTGTGTGTGTTGCAACGTGACACGATGAAAATTATGATTACACGCGCGAAAACGAGCGCACGCGGAGGACGCGTGCGACGAACCGAAAATTCGCTTTCGGACGCTCGGTGATTTAGACGAGGATAGACAAAAAAGTTAACTTTATTCTTCTGGGGATAAAAAAATGCAAGTAACGCGAGCATGTGCGAGTATGTAACGAAATAAAATCTATACAGCGAGAGAAAGAGAGAGAGAGAGAGAGGAAGAAAAAGGAATAATTGCTAATGTCTTAAGTATAGAAAGTTTACCGCATAAATATGTATCTCTCTTTATATAAAATCTGAATTGAATAAAAAGGATTAATTGCTAAATTATGTGCCGTAATGAAAATCTGTTCTTAATCAAATTGCAGTAATTATTAATTATTGATTTAATTATAGAACATAAGTTATATATTGTTTTATATATATATATAGATATATATATAATATATAAAATATATTAGTTACACAGTTGTGAAATCAATTATAATGAACAAATAGAAACAAAGACATACATACGTTCAAAAAGAATCATGAGATACCCATGGCTCGTGCCGTATTCAATGCCGAAAAATAAATACGAGCTGACATGTTTCGCTTCCGCACGTCGGCGCGACGTCGACTTAACGTGAATGTGAATTGGCCTTTATTCGGATCTCTCGACGAGTTCTTCCGCGCTGCCGCCACACAGAACGGAGATATCCGTGGCCGACGAAATTACGTAACACGACGTGACTCGATGAAATCACGATTACACGCGCTACACGCAGATACTCATGTGAGAAAGAGATAGCATGAGGGAAGTCCCTCGTGGTAGTTGTGGTTAACTCGGCTATACACGTGTGAGTATTATGTTTGAATCAATGAATATATAAACGAAAGGCGACGAAATTATTATTCCTCTAGAGTAGTCTAGAGTCTAGGATGAGAGAAAAAGAGGTGTGTGTGTGTGTGTTGTGTTTGGGGGATCGTAGATATTTAAAAAGATTTAAAATTTTAAATTTAAAACAAAACAGTTTTTTTTCTACACGTACACACGCACACACATACATAGTGCTATGAAATCTGAGCGATATATTCTGTATCTGAGATAAAACTCTTTTTAATTCTATAAAGTGATGCTTAATCGTAAACAACAGTATTTTTGCATATGTACAGTGTAGTCCAGCTACGACTAATACCGACACAAGAGATCTTAATAAGAGACGGAGAACGGTACTTTCATCAGTGCAAGGCTTTCTCAGAGAATCCTTTTTCATGGCGCGCTCCCGTCATGTCGTCTCGATCCACCGTTGGCTGGCGAACAAAAGAAAATGCCGTGAAATATTTCGTCGTATCGCCGGCCGAGCGTACTTCACGGTATTTCGCTGATTTCGCGTTCGTAAAGTAGAAAATGTCGTTGGATCTCGAATTACGAAGTCTCGATCATTCACGAAAGAATTATGTCCTCTCCGAAAAAGTTTTGTCTTGTAAATCATAGCGAGCACGAAAAAAATACTCCAAATAAAGATTCGTTCGTCATTTAATCATGTTGTAATTAGTTTGTATCAAAACGTACGATGATTTTCGTTGTTATTACGCATATAAAACGATGTTTTTCAATACGGTGTTTTCAATGTTTTAATTAAATACAAGCGTGTGTATTGCCGAACGTGAATTTAGTTATTATTAATATCTTTGTAACGTAAAAAGCATAAAACACTTTTATACATCACAAAATATTTATATCATCACAATATATTTGTATCTGTGTTATTTAATAAATGTGTATGATATAAAAATCAATGAGTAAATAGACTATCTGTACGGTGATCCTGGAGAGAAGTGGATGAGATGAGAACGTCGTCGAGAAAGGACTAATGAAAAGGAGGGTTTCCGAAGTTGGGTCAATGACGTCAACCCCGGGGGCGTGTAACTCTGTCGAGATTCAACGACGTAGATACACATCGACGATCCCCGCTCTCCGAGTGTCCTTTTAATGGCGCGCAAATGCCGATTTATAACTCTCTGTCCGAAAATAAAAGAGTCAGACAATTATCGAACCTTTCATCCACACAATGATAAAAACAGTGCGTTCCGACAACAGCCATTAAAATTATACGAATTTCGATATATAATCCCGACAAACGATGCGTGTAATTTAGATATAATATTGCAAAAATGAATTGTTCGCATGAAACGCCTTGTTTGCCTGAATTACGAGCACCAATATTACAGTAATCGTGAAAGGATAGTACAACGTTACAATCGTACAACGGTAAATTACAATTTAATTTACCGACGTTAACTTTTTATCTCCCATATCTTCATCATGTGACTTTATTGGAATTTCACGTATAAACTTGCGTTTTTAAACGAGTCTTGAATTTGTATCAACAAGAGGTGTTCAGTGTCATCTTGTTTAACTGTCACCATTGACAATTCAATACCATGTCGAGTAGCTAGAATCGAGTAGCTAGAAATCTCCGTATTAAATATCTTCAATCTGCAAAGCGCAGATTCTCTCGTCAGGCGACTTTCTGCAGCGTCGAAGTAAATTTGCAAGCTCGCGTTTGTATCGTACTTGCAACCGTAGAATACTATACGAATAAAGTTGTCTGGAATAAATCGATCTTTAAAAATATTTTCGAGATTATTTCAAAAAAGTGTTCCAATATTCCAATATTTATACGAGATTAAAGAATGTCGCATTTAAAATAACTGCGATCAATCTACAAAATATTTATACAACTGTATTATTGTTTAGAAGCGACGATCTTTCAAATACGTATCGTACGAAAAAAACTATCGTATGAAAACGTAAGATCTAACAAGAAATATGAGAATAATTCCCAAATCTAATTCACTTTAGGTATCGGATATTCATTCGTATATCCGCGGAACGGTACTGCAAATATCTACATCGCATTATTCGTAATCCCGTTACTGCAACACTGGCATTGATCATAATCCCGATAACAGCAGGATATTTGTAGAACATTGAAAAAGAGTCCTCGCGGTAGGATTTTTATGGGAAAGTAAGACTTGTGCGCGTAATTAATTGTCCTAACTCTCATTCTAGAGGGCATATTATCTCTCGTAAATATTGAATAAATGGGGATACAAACGGGATCAGAAACAGCAACGTTACGTGTCTACCGATAATCCCCATGATATGTTCAAATTAACGCAATGAATTTCGCGGTTGTAAATAACGCTGTGTGATCGACTTTGAAAACGTGTAACGATTCCACACGATTATAATGTTTATCGATCGTGCGATACTTGTGAGTGACAAAATTATTACTATTATTATTACTGTTTGCAATAGAACCATCTGTATTAATATGTTAAAAAGAAATAATAGTGTTATGTATAAATGTAAAGAAGTAATTGCGATCCTATATTAAATATTGATACTCGATGGACGATGAAAAGCAATAAAATAACAATTTGACTAATCATATAAACTTAAGCACATAGTAATAAAAATTATTATACGTTCAATAGAAGAACAGATTGCAATATTCGCGGTATAATTTCTATGGCGAAAATAAGTAATCGATATCAATATATCACGGTAAATATAGGTAAAGAATTGCGAAAACATATATTCTATATATGTATATATAAATATCAAAGTATCATTGATGCAGAGTATCCGGGATGTGAAAACGACGGAGGTTAGCTTCACGTATCGATAGCTCGTGTAATGCATCACGATATCGTTAGAATTTCTAATTACTATTATTATTCCCATCCGAAGAATGAAACGCGCAGGTATAATATTGATCGGCGCGTCATACCGGCGGTAAAGCGATCCCTCTCGGC
The DNA here is from genome assembly GCF_024713525.1 of Acromyrmex echinatior. Classification (NCBI taxonomy): domain Eukaryota; kingdom Metazoa; phylum Arthropoda; class Insecta; order Hymenoptera; family Formicidae; genus Acromyrmex; species Acromyrmex echinatior. The sequence continues at coordinate 7,410,127 of NC_141853.1, read as the reverse complement.
AGCGCACCGGGCGCGAGTTTCATCGGATTTTATTGCCGCCTACGAACTGCGATGTGTAAACATATCCTTATCATCACTAGTGACGCGGTGATTAAGAAAACTGCGAATGTACTACCGCGCATCACGACCGAGTGTATCACAAATGTAATTGCACGTTTCGTCGTACAAAATGGCCGAAATCTCATTCGAAGATAAGTCGCTCTTTTGAGCAAACAGCTTAGTTACATTTGAGATCGCACGATTACATAAGTATATTTACGCAGAACACGAAACGTTTATTTGTATCTCTTGTACATTATTATACGTGCAATGAAAGATGAATTAAATTTAAGAGATCATCATTTTACTTAAATTTGAATGTATGAGATGGAGATCTTAATTAAAATTAAGATCATACTTGTTTATTTATTTAATTATTTTGTTAACGTATTTAACTTATTTGTTATTTAAATTTAAATTAACATTTCAAAAAGCATAGAGTTATATATTTCTTTAGTTTAAGATGAGTTGATCATTCACGGGAATATTTTGCTTTATTTGTTTTCTCGATATTCCATTGTACGAATTGTCGATGACGCGGTACACTTTCATATTCTTGCGGTTATTGAATGTTTCTAGTTTATGTATCTATCTTTTCTATTGTGATCCATGGCAACAGCGGAGCAGATATCAATTATTTCGAAGAAGATATTAATCTTATCTCAAGCGCGCGCGCGCGCGCGCAAGCACCTCGAAGCCGTTCGAGAGAGATATGGAATAAAGAATTCGCACATGTATCTGTATTATTCATAAATCACACGCTACAGCATTCGCATATAAAGAATATGAAATATTCAATGCAATTATTTCTGACTCGTCTGATATCAGACGATTAAACTTTAACACCGATTCTCTCTTACAGTTTAGTTTCATATACTCGTCTAAATACTTGTGGCAGCGCTCGTACCACTAAAATGTGCTTATCGATATACAAACTTTTATATAAACGTTCGTACTCAATATGAAAATTGCAAGTGTAGATATTGATTTAAGAGCTATCACTCGAACCTATACTCGCGCGATATACATATATATATATATATATATATATATATATATATATATATATATATGCATATACCGCTCTCTCTCGACGAAGATCCCCTCGATTATTTACATAGGTCGATTATGTCGTGCGAGTGCTTCGTATGTAGTGCGTAGCGTCGTTTTGAACAAACGAAACGCTGGCTTCTCTCAATCACGCATGGCGACTCTAAAGAGTCCCTCTTATCGTGTTCCTCCTCGCAGATGAAATCCATCCGTATTGGGCGTTAACCACTTGGCTTGAAATTTAATCGACACGAATGCTGCACGTTCATAAATTCATATGTCAGAAAAATTATATTATTTATTTTTTAAAATATCCTCTGTGTGTGTAATTTATGATCAAACTCAATTAATCTCAACTAAATTAATTTCAAAATGTAGACTGCAATCGTATTGTCTTCCAATTTTTTCAGATAACTTAATTCTTATCATTTTACACAGTAAATTAAATTTTATTACAGTAAATTTTATTTTTATATAATATTAATATATTAATTATTATACAATAATTTATATACAATGGTAACCTGAAATAAATTAGAACCAAATTCAGACTATTGCGAATTCGAATTGAATGAAATTGGAAGCATCGATAATTTTTCATTAATGTAAAATATTTTCCTTAGTAATTCATAACAAATATTATTTTTCTAAATATTTATTAGTTATTCATACATTATACATACGAATTAAGCTGTCTTTAAACAGAAGTGCAACGCGGATTGAGAGCAACATGGATTACTCGAAAAAACTGTGTCAGGCTCTATATTATTTTATTAGATTATTCTGTGATTATATATAATAAATAAAATGACTGATACGTATAAACGAGAACATTTGTGACGCATGAAAGATACTTACGACGCGCGATAAGCTTGGCGAGTCAGAGACGTTATTCCAGGCGAAGTGGTTAAGCTGCCGTTCCGCCGTTTAACAGGCTCGACTGATCGATCGAAGAGAGAAGCGGCCCGGAGTGCATCTCTCTCCGTCTCTGCTCTCGGGGCCCTTAACCCCTCAACGAAGGACAAAAGTTTCGCTCGTAAACACGTACGCACGTGCATTATCGCGCGACCTGAGTACAAGACGCGTGCGAAAAGAGTCGACAAAGTGAATATAGACCGGATTAAACGTTCCTGATAATCGGAAAAATGACCACGAGGTGATTTAGCTTCTGGCTCTCATACTTTTGTTCTTTCGTTTCGGCCCTAGTTTCGCTTTGCTGATATAGTCAAGTGATCTTTCTCTTCACGTCAATCGGAACATTGATATTAATTCACCCCTGTGCGATTTTAATTGCATTGAGTTATCACACATAAAAGAAATGATATAGATAATTCTTTAAATATCGAACATTACATTGTTCTGCGAACTGTAACTACCGGTAGAATCCATAATTTTTTTCTCCACAATTCTTTCTTATTATTTATAACAATTTTCTTTTACATATTGAATAATAATAATAAAAGAAAATATATTATCCGACACATATTTTAAATATTTTATTTATTTTATATACATTTCAATAGGAAGCAATAATCACATTTTAATCGTTAAAAATGAAAATAAATTACACATTTAAATTATTATTACAAACTATATGGAAATACAAGTTAACATTTTAAATTGAGTTATTGAAATATTTAGTTGGAATAAAATGTTATTAACATATCGAATAATAACGTAAGAAACATGAACTTATCTACTTTTGGAGCACTTTTGGTAGGCATCGAAACTTCGAGGCTGTTACTCGCCCGAGCTTTTAGTATCCCATCGATTATGCCCTTTCGTGAAACGTCGTAAAACTTCGGGGGAACAACGTGGTAGTCAGTTTTGTTCCTTGTGGCAGATACGTGAAATAGGTCAAAGGAGTTTACCTACTGGTTTCGTATAATTCACGGATAAGATTCTTTTCTACAGATTAAGGCTATCTATTTCAATCTATTATAATTAGTTAGTCTGATATTCGGACATTCATGTAACGTGAAGTAACGTGAAAATAACGTGTATAATGTTCCTTTTATTTTGAAAAGTAGGTATATATTTTGTAAAATATTGTGTTTAATGTAATATACCTTAGATATTTGAAAGGCTTCGAAAGGATGATATCTCAACGATTTATGATTTTTTTTTTTCAAATATTGACGCTGTCTAAACAGATACGTTATGACATAAATGAAATTCGATATCGTACATCGAAATAATTAAGCCCGAGAGAATTGGTGCGTGCCGGATGCTCGCGCGTGTATATGTGGGTATAAAACATTTTATTTTTATTGGCATCTATCACTCTTCTGACAAACAGCTGTATTGTTATGCATATTTACTCGACATTTGATAATTCGAGTACCACACGCAGCGTTTGAAGAATCGAATTTCCATAAGCGTTTAAACCCAGCTGAAATTTCTCTCTTGCATTCGCGATGATAAGTTAAGCAATAACCGAGTCCTCGTGGCCTGACTTATTTAGCGTGACACTACTACTCCGCGCATTGCGGATTTTTAGTCACAGTTATACGCCTTTCACCGAGCACCGAGCTTCAAAGGCTTCCGTTATGTATAATTACAAGTTCGCCATCATCGTTATCATTTCATCGTCAACGTCGTGTCGCCGTGTTACGCGTACACATGCGCTACCGATAATTAACCTACGCCAATTCGGTGTTTCGAATTCACCTTTCGAATTCAAAGACATCGTTCTATCACGGAAATTGCGCGTATTATTAAGTGTCACACTTTCTGCCCAAGAGATTTAACGGCTTTGCGACGATTTCAACAAAAGTCGAGGATTACAAGTGTCGGTCTCGATAAAATTCTCTCGGCAAATATTGCGCGAAATTTCGCAAGTATTAGACTACGTCACAATCGCTAATTTCTTCTTTTAACCTACTTCGCAGAAGAGAGTACGATTATTTCACTTAAGTCTACAATACGATCGTAAGAGCGCCATAAAAGTGTGCGTAATTAGAACTAGTTGGGTTTCACTTGAGGTTATCCGTCACCGTTAGTTTTCGTGGTCGATAAAGATATTACGTCTTTATCCTCGCCTATCCTCGTTGCTCAGACACGCTGCGCTGGTCATGTTCTGCGAATGTATGTCGTACGAGGATACACTGTTTCGTCCTCTTTATCGAATTAATTCAATCACGATAGCTATAGCCGGAGCGATAGCTTCGTTCAATTCATTCGATCGTAGCGTAATCATCTTAAGTCTGTAATCAAATTAGGTATCTGTATACTGGTAACTACCAAGTCCCATTTAAATAGAAATGGCTTTTACGTGCAATGTTATAATTAATCATAATATGTATAGGGTGCTTCTAAATATTCAATAAAAAAATTAACGATGCCAGTTGTAAGTTTTTTTTTTATAATTTTTTGTATTAAATCTAATTAAGTAAGAGAAACTCTATTTTCGGTTAAAATAGATCTTAACTTCATATTTTCGGTATGCATTTATATTACATATATATGTCTGTATTTAATTCTACAAATCATACGCCGAAATCTTTTTCAATTTTAAAACATAATCATGAGCAAAACTAGAATAATAATATCACGTATTAAATTAAGCAATTTTATTGATGTTAATAAACATCTTGGGTAAATATAAAAATTTGGTGTTAATACAAATTATAAAATCTACGAAATCTTTTTTGTATCAATCGTTATTTTAATAATCCTTTTTTCGGTGTCAGCATTTTATTGATACTTTATTTTTCTTGTTAAATTGAGGTAATCAATATTTTGGCATTTATTGTCATTTGACTCCCCTGATATATTTTTAAAAAACTACATTTATTTAGAAAAAAATATGTATTCTGTATGTAAAAAAAAACATACTTTTTTCAACAAAACATTTCGCTTTCGTCTGATACATACCTATCTTTCTATCAGTCGTAACTCGCTTTTTCCGCTTAAATAATTCATTAAGCTTATAACTAAAAACGGACTAATTATTTGGTCGAGTGCGAAGATATCTAGCTATTCAATCTCGATATCATGCTACCAACTACCCTCGTTCGAGCTTTCACCCTTTTGAGAGCCGTCGCTCCGTGCGAGGAGAGGAGATCCTAAGAACAATAGACGAAAGGAGTCAAGGTTGTCGTCTCGGCTGTTTTCGCGCCGCCTTCCATACGTTCGACCTCCGCGTGGCGCGTCTCGGCGCGTCTCGGCGCGTCTCGGTGCGTCTCGGCGCGGCACGACGCAGTGCGCGTCGTACGCCGTCGGCGGGCTCCGACGATTTTCGATCCCCCACTTTCTTCTCCTGCCACACTTCCTTTCCATTTCTCTCTGCCTCGCACTAAACCATTAACCACGTCGCACAATTCCCCGTCCATCGCACCGCGCCGGTACGTCAACGAACGACCGTTCATCGTGTCTCTCGTAAACTCGTATAATAACGAGAGGAACCGAGTCGATCCCGAAAAGGGAGCTTTATGGCATATGTATAGAGATAACTTTATTCTGCCATATCTGCTGTGATGTTATTATATCTCTTAAGCTTTGTTGTTGAAATAATAAGCACGTGATAATTAAGAAATTCATAACGTTCGTCTAATGACTCTTAATAATTTTCTCTATAAGGAAAAAAATTAATAAATATAGTAATAATAAGAATATTGTAAATAATATTCGATTTCTTAATCTCGTTCAATATATATATATATATATATATCTTTAATAAGAGTTGAAAGACTTACGTATATTTAATAGTAAAGTAACATACATGTTTTTTCGTTACATAAACGTGTGTGTAAATATTTCTTCTACTTTCACGGTTATTCGTCCTCTAACGGAACTTGTAATATCAGACTTTCTGATAAAATTACCTATATCTTCTCTGACCTTTGGTCTCCTTTCCTTTCTACCTTTCTTTCCCCTCCCCCCCCCTCTTTCTCTCATTAGGTATTTTTCCGGCATTTATTAATTATTAAAATTATTCCGCGAATATCGCGCTTTCATCTGTCATAAACAATTAGTCAATTTCCACGAACCTTTTTACACAGTTTTCTGCTCGATAGAAAACTTCCACGAACGAATGTATAACGCCACTATTCATTTATGAGCGGCAGTAACATCGTAGTCATGAAAATGAAGTTTGAATTAATTGGAACAGGTTGCTTAGCAGAACTGGAAGTTTAGCATAATTACTGCGCAACTGGATATAGCTCTGAGAGAGAGAGAGAGAGAGAGAGGCGTATTATAATATTATTTCTTAATAAATAATTATATCTTTTCGTAATATATATCTTTTATATATATATGTATAAAAGATCGTAAAAATTTTTTCAGAATTTTTTAATACTGTATTTTCTCATGTTAAAAATGAGAAAATATATATAAAATATATATATATATATATATATATATATGGCGTAAATACTATCTGTTCTTATTTACTCCAAACCCTCTGTTTTCGCAAATTTAATCTTAATTCGACACGAAAGTAGGTTTCTAGGTCAAAGTATAGTGATATGTAGAGACAATCAGTATATGCTGTGTTCCAGTTTCGATAGAGCTATAAAAACGTTTTTTTTTTCCGAAAAGACTTCGTGATCAAAAAGCATGTGCATATTAGATCTATGAGAGTTCATTGAGCCTAAAATTTTGTGATTTTATGTGTATTGAATTAATTTATGCGTGTGCGCATATATTGAAACTAATAAAGAGAGAGATGAAAATAAGTATATCACTCTAGATTGCACTATTCACTTGTGAAATTAAACATACTGGTATAAAATATCTCTAAAACTTTAACTATATTATTTTTTAATTTGAAAATGCGTGTTCGTGTAAATAGGTATAACGATTATGAAACATACTTAATACTTTAACATTATATTTTTAATAATACTGAAACTAGTTGTAATATTATAAATATGATTTTGATATTTCACAATTTGTCACATATATACATACATACACACATACGCACACAAAGATAAATGTATAACAACGCATTAACGTGATCTTAAATTGTCATTTCTTACATGCGAGAACATAAAACATAGCGATATGTTCTATTTAATATATGTTTTATTTAATAATTTAATAATTTTTACTTATTATAAACGATTAAATACAATGTTAAATAATTATGGGTTTTCTACAATAAGCTATTATCTAAATTTTAAGTTTTAAATCATAAGAAATTAATGTGAAAAGGAAATTGATTATGATCGGTTAATTTCTTATAGCTTAAGACTTAAAGCTTAGGTAATGATTTATTGTAGAAAGCCTATTACGTGTGAATCAAAAGAAAGAATAATACTATGATAATACTATGATTAGAGATTTCATAAATATAATTTATAATTTTTTTGAAATAATATAATAATGAACTAATCATTAATTAAAATTTTGTAACGTATTATTTGTTGTGATAAACATTACTTTTTCGTAAACACCTAGCATCTTATATATATTTCAAGACCGACTGTAAGTCGGTCGACGCGTGCGCATTCCTAGATAGAGAATGTAAAAGTTAACATGGCACCATCGAAACCTACGACTTTCACTTTCAGCAAAAGCGTCTGCGCTCCGCCTTCACCGAGAACGTTAGAACATTACGACGCTTCCAATCGTAGAAACGCCAAGAACGTCCCCAAGAACAGTTATCAATGATTACTTAAAATATTAACACTGGAATTTGCACCTTTCCTTATTGTCTAACTACATGATTGAAATGAAAATTACACAAGAAAAATTTTTAATTGAAAATGAACAAACCAGAAGATTCTGATTGTATCAATAAGAATTTTAGTTATTTTAAGGAGAATTATAATACAGATTCAACCAGAAAATTTTGATTTGTTTATTTTCAATCAGAATTCAAATTATTTCAATTAATTCAAACAGACTCTTTTTTCAAAGTACTGATATAGGAACAAAACTAATAGTCAAAACTATAAAACAATATTTAGTAAACAAGAAAGCAATCAGGTTTTTATTTTTAATATAAATATGTGCATGGAATAAAAAAGAATTTATATTTTTTATATTATTATTTAAGTATCCGTTGTTTATTGTATATTTAATAATTAAATTTAGAAGATGTCTGTCACGTATATTTTAAACAAGAATATTTGATATAAGACACGATTACTAATTTTTAACTAAAGTATTTATGTTACGTAAATTCAAACCGTTAAATTTTAGGGATTCAAAAATGTATTCGTTTGTACCAAAGGTAATAAGTCGAAGAAATATTATATTTACTATAAAAATTTCATTAAAAAATTGTTACTTATGTGTACACAGAGTATAGTAGTTTCCATATTGAAATTAATCTTCATTCAAATCATGTTACATAACATTCGAAGAAAGTAACACTCAGTAAAAAAATCGCCATATCTCTTATGAATTATACACAGTTATTCGATTGGAGTTAATTCCGTATTACTGAACTTGTAAGTTTGTTTAATTTGTAAATTCTAATTTCATTTTTTAAATTCGAATAAAAAAAATTCATTTGGATTGAATCAAGTGAAATATAAAATCGAGTTATATACATGTAACAAATCCTAAAATTATCAGAACTTTCGCTCGTTGTCATTTATTATTCTTAAATTTATTTTTTTACAAAAATTCTTGTTTGAAAAAAATCAAATTTTGTTTAAAAAAATCAAATATTAAAGAAAGAAAACTTTATCTATATATTGCGTATTGTTATACATCAAAAAGTTGCGATCGATCAAAAAAGAAAAAAGTAGTGTAGAAGAGGAGAGTGGAGGGAGGGGGGAAGAAGAGGATTTAATTGTATGTATAAGCGGACGTTCACAAGCGGGGCGAAGCGGCAAGCAGAGAAAGGCTGGCGATAGGATAAGAATGTCGGGTGGCGCGAGCGTGCTGTACCGCGCCGGTTGGGAAATGAATTGTGACGCGGTCTGGCATTGAGGAGAGGAGGGAAGAAGAGAGACACACACGCAGAGCGTTCTCCAATTTCTCACACGGCCCGATTTCACACAGAGAAACGACCGGGCGGCGACAGTGGCAACAACAGCGGCAGTAACGGCGACAGCGACGATGACGATGACGACGATGATGACGGCAGCGGCCGCGCGGCGGTGATAGCCGTGACAGGTGAAAAGCTTACGACAATGCGTTTGCATCACATCTCTCATGGCGATTCCGTTCTGCGTAGATTTTTTCAAGGAGAACCGTCGACAAAGAAGGGATAATGCCGATTCTCTCGCACGAGCAGAGAATCATGTTCGCTTGCAAGTTTCGTTATAAATTTAATTACGTTTCACTGAATCCTATGGCCGAGGATTTATATACGAGAAAACAGAAAACAGTAATTTATTGATTAATTGATTAGTGTTCAATGTTTTCTTTTAATGATATTTCGAAGATTTTTAATGTCAAAGACAGTGTTGATATAAATGTCATAGATAATATATTATCAATGATTTGTTTGATTATGACTCAAATAATTGTAAAGAAAGTTAAAACGAAGTGTATGTGTATACACATTATAAGTTTCTTATAAATTTAAATTAGGTACAAGAACAAAAGACTTTCTCGTTAATAAATAAGCCTAGCATTACAAAAGCAATTGATCTTTTTTTGTGATCCCCGTAATCGGTCATGAAATGATCGTCTTGTTTCTCGAAAATAATAATGGATATGAAAATGTGCGCTGTTCGCTATGACAAATGCTCATTATTTTAATATGATGATAATAGTTTGTTTGATAAAAACAAGAGAAATTTTCATGAATACGATTTGTCAAAGACGAGATGGTTATATGCCATCCATTGTTTCGTCCGATTGCTCAAAAATAACAGTAAACAATAAATGATGTTGAGCAATAACAAGAGAACTCTCGATGAAGTAGTTTCGTAAATTGCAAGTAGCTGAGGGAGTTTGCGACTTCTAGGATAATCCTGCTGTGATTTGCGATTATCTCAGTGCATTCGAAATTGCCATTTCGCTGTAACTTAGAGAGAGAGAGAGAGAGGGGGGGAGGGGGAGAGAGAGAGAAGGATATAATCTTTAAATATTTAATCCATGAATTTATATTTATAAAAGAATTAATTAAACGTATAGAGAGCATTATTTTGTGAAAAAGTTGAAAAGATATTTTTTATTACTCAATTGCTTTCTTCCATAAGGCGTTTCATAAATTGATCAACATTTTTTAAATTTAACTGTAGACCTGTAAGACAATTTTTAGATAAATCTAAAATTATTTTGAGAAACATTAAAACATTTTTGGCTAATATACTTCACAAACCTGAATCATATGGATTAGCCAATCGATTTGTTGATTTTTTTCCACACACACAAATAGTCTTTTATTGTACACACATAGACACACATTTAATATATATTTATATTTATTAAATATATAAATATATATTTAAATTATATTATTTAAATAAATTATTTGAGATTTAAATTACACAAATACTGTTTAACATTTAATCTTATAGTTTATGATATTTCAAAGCATTATATTTATATATATGTATAAAATATATATGCGTGTATGTGTATGTATATATTTTAACTTCATTTAAAGAACAATTAACAAAGATAGATTTTAAGACTAGAGTACTTATTGTTGTATTCGTTATATGTAATTGTCTAAAAAAACGACCACAGCTTTAATTTATAATTAAAAACTGATGAGCAAAAGAAATGTATTCACGACGCGCAGGAAGGAGAACCGACTTATTCAGCAGCGATTGTTTACGACGGAATAAGTCCACTCAAGGTCTTATTCTACGCCGGCTTTTATCAGCAGTGCAGATGACCATTAGTCCGATTAATCTCGCGAATGTTTGCACTGTGATCGTCAAATGAAATATTAAATCATTTTTTTTTTCTTTATTTTATAGCCCCCACAACAATTCGTGAAATTCATGAATATCTCCATATCTTTTGAATAACGTTCCAGGAACATTTAAAAATAATGTCAGCATTAGACAAATTATTAGGTGTTGGAATTAATTCGTAGCGTTTTTAATGAAAGAATGTTATTTATTTCACATGAGCATTAAAAAATACATTAATGAAAGTACTTCCCATCACTTGTAAAACGCTACGAATTAATTCCAACACCTAATAATATGTTATGGGTTCTCTCTCTCTCTCTCTCTCTCTCTCTCTGCTTCTATCTCAAGTTAGTAACAATTAAAGTTACATTTATTATTTATATTCGGTTACTAACGAGAATATTCTACAAAACGAATTGCTCACCTACTACGATATTTAGCACGATATTAGCGATTTTAGCATGAAGCGACAACATGCTTCATCTACATTATTTTAGGATGAGGAATAAATATACGAAAAAAGGAAAAAAAAGGAAAGGCATTAAGAGGACGTCTTACTCGTTCGTTATACATTTGACATAGTCTAACTGTGTCCTCTCTTTCTCACAAATCTTTAATAAACATACACACATAAAAAACACACAACGATTAAATTGGATATTATTCAAAATAATTACTCGGGCGACATTAACGACGACGACAATATAAACTTCATTATTTGGTGCGAACGCGAGCGAGATAACACTATGCAGCTTAGAGGAACAACCTTTTTCCTTTTTATATCTCTCGAATAACGGATCGATGCCACCGCCTTCCCTCCGCTCACCTCTTTGTTCACGACGTCTGATAAAATTAACCGACGGTATTTCGGAAACTCTCTATCAAATTTTATTCGACAAACGCGACTCGCATTACAAATAAATACCGCGCGAGGATGATTCAACTCTGCGTAGGATCAGCATTTTTTACTCATATATTATATAATAGCCGATTTTATTGAAATATTTCGATATTAATTTCGATATCTCATTAATCTTGCTAGTTTAATGGAACTTCATAACAAACCGGTAAATATAGAAATGAGAAACAAATAAATATATAGACGATAAGTAATTAGTTAATATTAAAATTCGATAGATATTTATGAGCAATAAGATAAATAAAAAAATGTAAATGAGATATATGAATGTAAGTTAATATTTTCTGTATATACTGTAGAATTAACACATACGCAGATTTAAAAGACTTGTGCGATGACATTTCTCGCTAAATGTAAAATGTGAAAATTTTATGAAAATATCACAAATCTTTTTCAGATGATATTTTATAAAATTATTAATAATGCAGTCGCAATCAAGAATAAAATATGAAAATATTCATCATTCTATATCGGTTCTATTATGCTTTAGGATTTATAATAAAGAAAATATCAATTAGTAATTCGTAATATTTACGAATTCAGCGGAGATAAAAAAAATTATGATTAAAATTAAAAATTATTATAAAAACAGTATAATTTTAAAAAGCAAATAATATCTTCAGCAATTTAAGCGTCAAATCGGAATTTGCCGATACATCGATTGAAAAGATTTAGTATGCCCAGGATTTTTATTATATAACAATCGATATATCAAAGGTAATATATTGTGAATAAAATTTTTCAAAAAACAGATAGATACACAACACATCGCGGTCTCTGGTGTTCTAATTGCAAAACAAATTCCGTGTTTTTATGTACTAAAACGAATCGTATTTCTTGTCCCTCGAGTAACGCAAGCAAGCATGATGGTATAAATAATTTGGCTATGAGTGTTTTGCCTAAAAAGTAGATTTATTTTGAGCAAAGAGCAGTAACGGTAACATCGTTGAACTGTGGAATAATATACTCATGTTCTCTGGACTGCATCTAATAATTAGTCACTTAAATGTTACCTGTCTCGCTGCACAACTAAAACTGGCGAATCAGACACCGTCCAATTTACAGTGTAAATTACGATTATTAACGGTCCGTACCTTTCGTCGCTTATATCTCATCGTCTTCTTTATCTCCCAGCTTTTCCGTCTGTCATGTCCTTTTCTCATGGTAATCCTTTCCTAAATAAACATGTAGCTACTTGCAGCCTTTAGGTCAAGAAACGACGCTATTTACAGTCTACTGGATAGCATTAAAATGTATGAAAAACAATATTGATTTAATGTGCGATTAAATGAAAAGCTGTTGTATCGTTTTTTTTTTATTTTTATATCGCAAAATTCCATCGCTTATAAATCCAGCATTGCATCTAATGTACAATATGAATTTTGGCTTGTAGTTTTTTTTTAATTTGAAATGATTAATTTCACGCTATATATATAGTATTGCTTACAATGATATTGTGTGCTAGAAGAGAGTCGCTAAATATCTTAATGTACTTAGATATTAATAAGAAAGAGTATGTGACTACTAGAAAATCTAAATTAATATATTTAGTATCAAGTGTTATTAGGATACAATACTTCGTGCATATTAGTTAGAATTAAAATATTGATAATTTATTCCATTTTTAAAATAATAAATTTTGTTCTTTATATAAAAAAGATCTTTACTATACTTCAATTTAAAAAATGCGAGAAAGAAATGATATCGAGTAATTTTTCGAGGCTTAAGAACCATCAATATAAAGTAAAAAAATGTTTTATGTTTGATTTATGGAAGAGAGAATGTAAAAAATTATATCACTAGGCTGTAAGATCTAAGTTTCTTGTTAGAAAAAAAACACGCGTAAAAAAATCTCGGAACAAATATTTAAAAAAATTTTTTGAAATAAAAATAGTACAGAAAAATTCGTCACGTATAGGTGGTCCGAATATCGCAAAGCGTGTGAATAAACTTGGTTTGCGCAACAGGACATTGTCAATATGTATGTACATATACATATATATTCTCTCGAACATCTGTGGCTACAAAGAGGCAATGGATTTATGACTGCTGTATATTTGTCACGAAAAGAAATTGCTCTTTCATGTACATACAGGATGCGTTTTAATCGGTGTCAAATATTCTCAGAATCGTATATTCTCATCGTATATTCTCATCGATCAAAATATTCACAAAGTTCGTTTCGCATGAATATATATCTAGAAATGCTTAGTTTTAAAATTATCAAAGGTTTCCCAATCAGACCATAGAAGAGAGCATTTTGAACAATTTTTGTAACAAAATGTTCCGTCTTAAATTTTATATTGTTTTTGTTTTTTGTTAAACTTGTCTTGTTTAATTCAACTTGCTCCATTATTTGTTTGATATTGTTAAATAATAAAATTTCTTCTATTTCAGAAACGAGTGTTTTAGAGCTACTTTTTCAATTATTAGCGCAAAAATATTGTAAAAAAATATTATAAGACGAAAAATAACCGAGCAAACAAAAACGCACAATTAAATTATCAAACTAGTTCTTTTGAAATTGTTTTGTCGAAATATATCTCTCGTAAGACAATATTCGAAGAAAAATTTGAAATAATTACACAAACTTAATCTTAACTTTATAATTCTAATTTTGAAATTAAATTCTAGTTAAATTATATATTTGTATAAATTTTAATAGATAAATAACATTTAACATTTATTTTTAAAACTATCTTTTTTAGTGTCTATAAAAGTACTAGAAAATTGATAGAGTAAATACAAATGCTTATCATCAGTCATCTCTTTATTTATATTCAATCAACTTGACAGTAGATTAACAAACCCAGCCGATCATTAATTGTACTAATTATATTATTACTAATCAAGATTTATGATAGGATTCTATTTACCACAGAATTCTATTTACAGTTGAAAATTCAAAAATTAATCCTATCCTATTACGATAATTGTCTCATGATATGCCGGAAACCTTGATGAGACACTTTCAGAATTTCATTTAATTAATCTAATAGGAAGACAGATGTAGATTACGGCAGCCTATCTCATAACCGCTAGTATCTTATGGCGAGTAGGTAGAGTAAACCCACCTGTGCAAGCGAAAAGGAATACGCTTCGCAACACAATGCTTCTTCTTTTTTCTTTACGTACATCTCGTTGGCGCGCGAAACTGTGAAGCGAGTCAGTTTTATCCTCTCTTAGGTAAACTTAAGCTCGCCCTATGTTTTATATAACATGATGTTCCTTTTTTCTTTCCTCCCTCCTATCTTTCTCTTCTTCTCTCTAACTATCTCTAAATATCTCTCTTTTTCTCTGTCTATCTATATATTACTTGTTTTTCTCATCGACGGAGCGTGCATACATCTGTCGCGTTATAACTTCAATTATTAATTGATAAAGAGCTTCCACAAAACAATAAAATTTCTTTTTTGTATTCATTACGATTAAGTAGAAAATTTATCCAAGAGGATTTTGATAGACATCTTATTGTAATACGATGCAATTAATGATATGTACATGTAAAAGTTTTTAATAATTAATCAATTGATATGAATTTTTATGTTATTTATATTAATATCATTAAAATATAGACTATTTCACAATTATAGCTCACAAATGAAAATATGTTGTGTAAATCATTTTTTATTATATTAAATTAATTTGTGCTATTTATTTATTTATCATATTGTTTATTTCACAGATTGATCAGAAAACTTCTTAACATTCTTTCAATGACGGGCTAAAGTATAAAGTTTATAGTATCATATCATTGTAATTAAAAATCGCTAATAATTCAATTATTACTCAGCCATTGATGAAAATTTCTTACACATAAATCTTCAACATCACTTTCCTTTTCATTTTATGTTTTATTTGCATTTTTAAAAAATATATTACATTTGTATTTATATGTATTTAAAAATCGTTCGAATACTAATTTGTTTAAAAATACTTTAAATAGTAGAAAAATTGAAATTATATCCTACAGTTTTTTGTTAATTTTTTATATAAAAAAGCAGTTGCACAATAAAAATATGTATGTACAGATTATTTTTCGAAAAATCATGTCCATACATAACATAATGATATTGTTCTCTCTCTCTCTCTCTCTCTCTCTCTCTCTCTCTCTCTCATAATTAATTTGAAATGAGTTTTGTTAAAAAATTTCTAATTAAATATATTTTTATTTATTTGTCAGTTTTATTGCATTTTTATACTTTTTATTATATTTCATACTTTTTATTATATCTCACTTACTTATAGTAATTTAATTTGAATTAATTTACGATATACGTATTTAATATTAATATGACCTTTCACTAACGTTGCTATGAATAATTCTCGCTCACTGTAATGTAATAAATGTTCATTATATAATAAAAGGTAATGATGATAAAAAGTATAATAATACACAGCTTTTTTAAATAATCGATTTTTTGGTAACCGTATATAAATTATTTAATGTTACACATTCATTTCATGTTGTTTGTACATTGGTTATCTACAGAACAGTTGATAAACTAGTAATATATTTGACAGAATACATTTTATAAAAATCATAGAAAAACTACACCATTGTAACTATTTGTCATAAGTGATATTAATTATACGATGCGTTATATATATCAAGTTATTTTGCATTTTTTGCGAAATATACGATACTTCCACATAGATATAATTACATCAAAGAGAATAAAATTATTTCATTTAAAATATAAAATTATATTTAATACAAAATTTGTATTATGTCTGTATTATATGGTTGGCAAAAATTATTTTTTTCTTATTAAGATTTAACGGTCAGCACAAATTACATTTGTATCAAGCGCAAACGTTTAACTGTAGTTTTAACATAGAACTATTCTCCTTAAGAAACGCCAAGCGCTTTGTCCCTCGACGCTCGCACGAACAACACTACATTGCCGCGTGCTTATCTGTGACGGTGAACGCTCACACACACACACACACACGCGCGCGCGCGCGCGCGCATACACACACAATTCATATGCGCGTCTCCTGTTCAACAGTATATAGTGCGTCGTGTTAATAGTATCGGTGCAGATGCATTCAGCACGCTCCCCCATAGGTCGTCGTACTCTACTATTGACATGGACGCCATTAAAATTTTTGATAAGCAATGTTTTCTTATATGAACAGATACTCTTAAAAATCTAAAAAATTTCATTTATATATAATACATTTGCACTATTTAATTTTATTCTGAAAAATCAAAAAATAAAATTTGTTTGAAATCAATGAGAAATGTATTATTACATATCAAATTAAATATAATTTTTTTCATCTAGGGATTTAAAATAATTCTACAATTTTTACGGATTCAAGTAACAATTTAGGCTTATTAATATATACCAAATTAAACATAATTCTATTTATTTAGATATTTAATATAATTCTATTCTTTCATTTTTAAGTAACGGATTCAACTAATAATTTAAGCTTGTTAATACACAGCACATTGTTTTATGGTCCTTTGATTTTTACTTTTGTAAATAATATGTCTGCATACATCTGCTTTATTAATGCATTGTAGCATACACCGTGTGTCACATTATTCACTACGGAATGAACAATTCATTTAACTTAGTTTAGTTTAAAATAAACAAAATATCCAGCGTCGGCTTTTTTATGCTCCTTTCTCTAATAACTAGTAATTAGAATAAACACACAAAGTTTTTTGCTTAAAAAAACCAACTATTAATTTTACAAGATTCATATGAGTTTGCTTTTATGATGAAATCACAAAATTAATTTCATGAAATTCAACAGATTATTCAATAAATATATTGTGGATTTTGTTTCGGTGGATATTGGTTCACTTGAATGCTCTGGCTAGAGTTTATCGCGACGAAGGCCGATTACCTGAAGATATCAAAGGTCGACGAATGTGACACACGTTTACATGGAATGATAATGTACGTTATGTACGTTTCATCATTTTATTTGGAGTAGAACAAAGAGAAATAGTTAAATAAAACGAAATAGATTAAAAGAAATATATTTTATTTTAAATATGTACATTTTAATTTAATATACCTATTATTTTAATAATCACTGCAATGGTATCTTCTAATTATTATGATTGAAATGAAATTCTTCTAATTTATACAATCATGATGCGATATCTGTTCGTATAATACTATAGAATTTTGAAAAAAAAAAACCAATAAATAATTTTATCGATATTCTTATATCTACACGAAGCGTTTCTGTTTGAAAACGTTTAGGGTCTGCGAGATTTTTAACCGGTCTAGAGCACCGAGGGAATAAACCTTCGATCCATATGAAAGAAAAGATGGTCGGACGAAGAAAGAAAAAGAAAAGAAAATACCGCTCAACATGGATCGAAAGGTGCGCGCAAGGAAAGAGTCGGAAACAAGAATAAGAAGGAGAAGAAGATACAATAAACTGAAGAGTTCCACCGCGGTAAGTGAACATATGGACAAAAGAGGAAAACAAGAGAACAGCGAATGCGAAAGAGGAAGGGAAAGAGAAAAACGGGGAACGCGTCATGATAGTGTAAATGAGAAGGCAAAACCGAAGGCAGGAAGATGAGAACAACGCGAGAGCAGAGAAGACCATTGAGGTAACGAGTAAAAGAGATAGAGAACAATTTAGTGTGTGAAAGAGGAACGGAATGAGAAAAGAATGACAGTTTGAAGAGAAATGCCAGCGGGGCGGCGGAGGAAGAGGGATAGATTAGAAAGAAAGGATAATAGAGATAGAATGGAAAAGCAATATGAATAATAATAAAAAAAAACAGCGACAGAATAAAAGAAATTAAGGAAAGAAGAAAAGACAACATTAAGAGTTAGAAAGTAGGACTAACAATCGACGCAAGAATATAATGCATAGACTTAAGAAGGATAGAGAGAAATTATGGTTAAAATTAAGGATAAAAAGTAGAAACCCAGAAAGGGAAAAAAAAGGCAGAAAATAAACCCCTAAATAAACAGAATAAATAATATGTGACATATTTTGATCATAAAATAAATGTGTCCTGAGTTTTTATATCTTTGTCAAATATATAGAGGAGTTGTCACGTTTTACCTGCCTCTTTTCAACGAAGAGAAAGTCGAGACTAATGGAAATTAACTTTTCCTATTTGTACCGACGAAAATAATGTATTTGTTGAAAAATTGACAATTTTCTTGGGCAAGAAATCTTCAACAGACAAATCCTTTTTTAAATCATTAATTTGACAAAACGACGGATTTTGGAAAAGAGTGAAAAGTAATCATTAAGTAATAAATTCTAATTTCTATACGATATAGATACGATTTAAAAGTGATTTTGTGCTTGCGATAATAACAGCGAACCTACGCGTAATTATCGTAAAAGCGTTGTACCTTTTTCGCGGATCGAACGAGTATCTCAATGAGAAGAAAAAGCGTGGCGTACGATGGTTTCTACAATAGGAATCCACGACGAGAGCTATGTGCTCGACCAGGCGGGGTAATCATGCAGTGGGAAATTCTTTGCACCGAAATCCTTTTTATTGAGCCACTTCTATTGTGTTCCTCCCTTTGCGCCGTTCCTTGACTACTCTGCTTGTCGCTGGTTTCGGTATAGCGAGCGAGGGGAATTTTCATGTAACGTAGCACTCGTGAGACGTCGTGAATTTATCCTTCAATACACACACGCACACGCACCACACACACACACACACACACACACACACACACACACACACACACACACACACACACACAAAATATGTATACACAAATTCAATTTTTATCTTGTTAAGAAATTGTAATGCAATTTAAAATATAATAATTAATCTTTTACAAATTATTTCACAATTGTAAAATGCAACATTATAATATCTTTAAATTATCATCATAAAATAAAGTTTCTAAATTCTAAAATTCATATTGTAGATTGCTATTTAAATTTTTTTATTAAAGAACATAAGAACTCTAATATGGTGACATTTTTAATCTTATAGATAAATTTCGATTAATCTAATTAGTAATATTAATTGTCGTAATAGAGTATTTGAATAGAAACTTTAATACCTTTGTGAAATTTAATACTTAGGAAAAGCAAAATGTCAAAGTTTCCAACCAGTTTATATGACGGCGATTTCTCACTAAATCGCTTTTCTCGTATCGCGTGCGTTAGACGACGTAAGAACTGTTTTATATTATTTGCTGTTTACTTCGCGGATCGTTCTCCATGAAGCTCATTTTAATCTCGTTTTATTGTAAAAATGTTTAAAGAAATCGCACCGATTTTCCTCGGGAGGGTAGAAGTTGTGATATAACGATAGATTATTCACGAATAATGTTGTGAGGAAATTACCTTTTCACACGCGTAGAACGTAAAATCGCTTTCGCGAAGTTTATGAGTAATAATGCTTTTGTCATAGAACACTGCTCTAGACTTTCCGAGTTCTAGTTTAGGTGCAATTCCATAAATGACTTTAAAATAAAACATTCTTCCT
The DNA here is from genome assembly GCF_024713525.1 of Acromyrmex echinatior. NCBI lineage: Eukaryota > Metazoa > Arthropoda > Insecta > Hymenoptera > Formicidae > Acromyrmex > Acromyrmex echinatior. The sequence goes on along the minus strand of NC_141853.1, from coordinate 7,389,888 downwards.
AGATTACACTAATACATGTACGTGTGTCAATTTATACGCTCGGATTAATTTAACGGTTCGATGACGAGTTATTAGTTCCACAAAGGTACTATAATCATAAATTATATTATCCATTAACAATGATATTGTACCAAAATTGAATAAACAATGAACTTATTGCAAATACCAAAGTATAAAAAATATATTTATATGTATATATCTCAAATTGATATAACAAATTTTTATAAAATGTAAATAATATATAGTAAGTAGCAAAAAGAAATAATTTCGAACAGTTTATAAAGAAACATATGTTATAAAAAAATACATTTGTTACATTAAATATAAAAAATATTGTACATTTGTTATATTTGTTTAAAACATCTATAAAATAGGAATTTATGATATTAATAATGTTAAATTAGTACTCAATATTATTGATATTTAATAATTACGTAATAATTAAAAATAAAGATTGTATTATATATTTAATAGGTTTACATTACGCCATTTAATTGAATGCAACTACAGAATTATTTCACTGCAGCAATGTAGCTATATAATATTCAAATAATTCGAGTAATGTGATTTTTTATGAAATCGAATTTGGTAGGCGAAGTATAACAAAATTCTTTGTGCTGATTTATCAACATGCCTAATATATTTTCTCACGTCTGCAGTATAAGTTTATGTAGGAAAACTTAGAAAAACTTATACAAACGCGCAGCTCTGTGAGAGTAGTAATACACGCTTAGAAACTATACACATACAGAAAGAATGCTACGTATTTTTTCTTTTTTTCATAGGATAATACACATAAAAAAAATCTCTCATAAAAGCTTGTTTTGAAGAAAATGGTTATAAATAAGTACTTATGATAAAAACTCTTTTCTATTCAACAAATTTTTCCTCTGTTAGTAAAAAATCTGTTTCTGTGTACGCAAATCGTAAAAAAAATATTAAAAAGAAATGCATTTATGATTTTACTTTATATTGGTTTTTCAAAGAATAGAATAATGCCTGGAATTGTAATTTACATTGTACTACTATCTATACAGTATCACATTGTTGTAATGAATAAAAGATTATCATTGTATCTTTTTAAATTAAACCTGTTTATTAAATAAGACATTTTCTAATTTTTTTATATTTAAAAATAATATTCTATACTCCTAAAATTTAAATAATAATTATGTTTTATAAATATAAATATATTACAATTAACTGAAAAAGTTTTCTAAATTTGAATAATTTTTTTTTTGAATAGTCTCAAATAAACATTTCTTTACTACAAGTAAATATTTACTAAATATAAAAATATATTACTTATTGCAAGTAATATGTTCAAGGAAAAAATTACTTAGATTTAGAAAATTTTTTTTCAGTGCAGAATTATTACAGAATTCAAAGATAAAGACGTTTTCATATAATTTATATCTTATGACCGTGGAAAATTTTCTTTGTGCTCAAAGGAAATTCAATCGAGATCGAATATATATATATATATAAAGGACAAAGAAAATCATGCGTCATGCGTCATACGCTTAAACTCAAAGAAATCGTATATGCGTCGCATATATTTCGAAGGCGACCTAAAACTTGCTCGACACAGGTCCTGTAGAACATATCTTTCTCAGTCCTTTCTTCGTTCCTTCTTCTCTCTCTCCCCTTCCCCTCTCACTTGTTCATTTTTACGAGGAAGATGCGTGCTTGCCTGCACGAAACATGGGCATTCTTGTGCACGTGTCGAAACAAATCAGACACAATAGCTATCCAGACTAAAGTTTAAGACTTGTATAAAAGTGCTTAGATATGCGAGATTACTAAATTCTCAGCCGAGAGATACCAGTCAATTATTGAATATTGAGCAATAATATAATAACATTTGATGGTAGTGATGTTAAAATGATAATAGATGTTTTGTACATCCGTTATTTATAGATTATACAGATACTCAAACAAGCGAACAAAATAGAAAAGACGAAATGAGAAAAATAAATAATTTAATCAATAGATAGAAAGAATGTGTGTGTTTTATTCTCTTTTTCATGTATTCCATACAAAAAAAAAAGAATTACATTTTCTCATGTATTTATTCACTTTTTTCGTTTGTTACACTAGAAGGTATGAATCTAATAATTTTATGTCTTTTAGAAGAATAACACGAATTATCGTGTTTGAACAGAAATTACAAAGCTTTGTTCCAGAGTTAATAAGTCGCGTTTTAATTGAATATTAAGAAAGATCACATAAAATTCGTGATTTAGCGAACACAGTTCAAACTTTTGGTCACTCTAGAAGGAAAAAACCAAGTTACGTCGTTGATTTTTCGATAATTCACAGCGAATTAAGAAATGAAAAATGAATGCTCCGCTTGTGTATCATGGAATCACAAGAGGATCGCTTCTTCCGCCAAGTGCAAGGATCTCGCGCAAGCGAGCGAACGAATGCGCGAGGATAACGTAACGACATAAAACCACCGCTTCTTCTGCTCCTTGTGGCATGCAACCGGTTTAAAGATCGTTTCGCGAGCTGTACCTCAGCTGAGACGCAGACACAGAGGTTAAAAAGGCTACGACTTCGGACGAAAAGCTATGTCGGAATAGCGGCGAAGGAGTCTCTTTCAGGGAAAGATAAAACGAGGAAAGAAAGAGAAGGAGAAGAGGAGAGGGAAACAGTTATGCTTCATATTCATTTGCTACTGCACCGTTCAAAGATTTCTTTAATTGAAGAATTCTTTAACAAATATAACGAGCGAGTTAAAGGCTGATAGATATAGAAATACGCTATGAAAAATATGGAAAATATATATATGGAAAATGAACTACTTGGTGGGATAGGGAAGTGAGATCAGATCGTAAAATGTATTGTAAGCACGCTATATGTGAAAATACAAATTTATGACTTTAAATTTTGTCTGTACATTTATAAAATCCGCATAACTGTGTAATAGATATATAGCAGATATAAAATGTCTCACTAAAATGCGATTTCTGTACTTCAAAAATATTGGAATCACAGAAAAAAACTTGTTTATTTTACTACCGTACGAAGCTTTTCAAAAAAAAACCCTGAAGGTTTCCTTTAAACAACAAACTTTCTCATCTCTCGCATTATTTAAGCTTACTTCGTATAAATGTGCCCGGTAAACGTATATATGACTGAAGGGATAATAAATTCACAAACCTGGCAAACGTTCGTTAAATGAAGTGTTTGGCGAACAGTAATGATCAGATTAGAGAAAAAAAATATTGGAAAGCGATTTCAGGATGTACGATAGATGTAACGAGAAATAGAATTGGAAGGAGAGGGGGAAGGAAATTAAAAGAGGGGAGGAGGGAGGCAATCGCGAGGAAGGCAAGTGAGAGAGGTTTCCCCTCTCACAAAATGCAAAAGTGGTTGGACTGCAAACCAGGTAAGAGATGAGCGACCAGCTGTTTCCTCGCGTGACGTCACGCAGGTGTCTGCAGGGGGAACCGAAGCGGCTGGTGGACAATGCTCTTAGCGCTCGTGATCATGTCTCGATCCTGTTCTCTCGGTATTTCATTCCTTGGACGACTATTTTTTTTCTTTCTTCCTCCCCCCCCCCTCCCTCTCCTCTCTCTCTTTCTCTCTTTATATCGAGCACATTTGTTCACGCTTATAGACAAATTTGTGTGTATTATACCATGTGTTGTGTATAATACGAACAAACCTTTCTGCAGCCTTTGACGTTTTCTCTCTCTCTTTCTCTCTCTTTCTGGATACAATGACCATCAGAGTTGCTCGACCTTCTACGTTTTCAAACTACTGATGAATTGAGTATTGATACTCTTAAGACGAATAACTCGATTTTGCAGATTATTGAGAAATTTAAAATTGGATTTTTTTAAAGCGATATTCTCAAAATTTGGTTGATTTAGTTTTTTTGCATAGTTCGTAAGCATTTCATCAACATTGTGCATTTTAAATATGTACATAGTCTCTATTTGATAGTGTTAAAAGTATGATTATTATATTATAAGCAAAAAAATACACAATTATTAGTACTAGAATATTCGATTAATAACTATAAATACAACTTTGTTAAAATAAATGGATAGGTCAATAATAATGATTTGACCTTTTCGAATTATATTGATAAAAGTATATATATAAAGTTTGTGATTTTTTGTTTCATTTGATTTCAAAAATTTATCACTAAAAACCTGCTTTTCTTAAAAATTGTGTTTCCTTTATACAATAACTCGCAAATTTACTCCATTATTTGTTGTGTAAACGATCGAACATAAAGTATTGAACTAACATCTAAAGATCAAGAATTGAAAGCTCATGTTAGAACATTTGTCGCAACCATTCACTCGCTCTTTGATCTTCCGGCGATAAAATGAACCCTATTAGCCGTCTCGTGTATCAATTAAATTTGCATCCTATCGCAGGCCCGCGGGGAAGAATCGTGAGTAAGGTAATAATCCGGATTTCTGGCTTACCCAATCGTTACTTAATCCTTGAATATTCATTCACTCACAGCGCGGCGTGCGTTTCCATTGTTTTCTAAACAGATTGTCCGATATCTGGCTGGCTCGATGTACCACGGACACGCTTTGCTTCTCGGTCGATTCTCTCTCGAAACACACACGACACACATATAACGCGTATGTGTGTGCCTTTCGTACATCGCGCGAACTTACGTATGTATGCGCGTCCATGATACGCATGCGTGTAGCTATCGAAAGGGCCGATGTCGACTCATTGTGTCTCCACACGTTTTCCCTGTGGATTAAGAATCGTATACATACACATATGCACGCAATAAGCGCAAATAAACGTTACATCGTGTGCGTACATACGCCATCGTCTCTCTTTCCTCGTCTAATCAGACTAATAATCTCGCGAAACACAATGTCGCGTATTGCTTTACGTATGCATTTTACTCTCCTCCAACGTTTCCAGTGTATCTTTCTCAAGAGTGACCCATTTAGCCTCGCTCTTTAGTCATCTCAAGCAGACTAGGGCAGAACTATCTAATTATTAAACAGAGACGAAAGTCATTCGGAAGAAATTCTGCTCGCAATGCCGAGGATACATCAATTTTCACTTGATATGACGTAATAGAATATATTTTTCGGTTAGTAATTATAATGCAATGTAATTCAGATAGCACAATTGGCCCATTTGAACTCCGAAAAATATTCATATTTTTAAACATAAATTAGCTTAATTTATTCGAAATAAATTAAAAAAGAATTCAAAAATATATAAAATATGTAAAATATATAAAATATATTTATATGTATGTTACCTTTAATAAAAAGAATGTTTAATTTACATAAAAACCAAAATATGATTTATTTTTACACAAAATTAAGAAATGCAAAAAGACTAGAAAAAGAAGACTTTGAATCTGAAAAAGACAATTGGTGACATAAAAGTGAAATCTTTTGGAACTTTCAGGAATACTTTTAGAGCAGAAATGGGATGAAACAGGAATTTATTTCTATCGTAAGTCAGGAATAAAAAAGGAAGTCTTTTCAGACTTTCTGTGCGATCTGGACACAGATTTTATATCATTATTCCTTTGTATTGTTTCTCTATGATCAATAGAGTTATAGTAAAATATATAAAATAAGTAAAATGTTATTCTTGCGAATCTCCTTTGGAAATAATAATGAAAAGAATAAATTATTAATATTGTTATATATGCGTTGTTATGTCGCCGATAATATTTTTCCAAGGAAACGTATACAATAAGCCATACCGTGTGTCTTGAAGTTTCCTTTTTCGAAGAAGGTCACAGATTGGTCGACGATGATTAATCACGAATATTATCTTATCGTAAGCTGAATGCTTCTATCGTTCACACGTTATTGCTGGTTTTTCTGTCTGTACATGACAAGATCGTGCGACGAATAAATCACATTATTTCTTAAATATTTTAATTAATGTAATATTCTTTAACGAGAGAAAATTCTATTTTATGAAATTATTTAATTATTTAATCGGCGAATATATGATTTATTTTTTCACTAATATTCTTAGAATTATTTACTTATTTTTATCTTTTATTTGGACAAAATATTGTATCTAATGAAACGCTGGAATTTGATGGATAAAGATAAATGATGATGAGTTTTATTTCAAACATAATTTCTATGATAATAGTTTTAGGATATGTCACGAAACAGAAATAATTATTATGATAATGCATAAAAATTTAGATTTTAAATAAATCATGCATTTGAAAAAATCAAGCAAATTTAATTTTGGAGTTAAACTTTGGAAGATAAAAAAATAATGAAAAACTGCAAGATCGATTATTAATTTAACATATTTCGCACTTCGATTCCAATCAAATTTTATTTTGGAAACAAAACATAATCTGCGAAATGCATTGTAATCAGTGTGTGGTTCGAGTAAATACGTATGTGCTATCGAGCCTTTAATCTAGATCTAACAAGATGGTCTGACATTAATCTTCTCCTTTCTTTCCTTCTTACTTATCTAATTTTTTAGTTTTAAGTTCGTCGGTGGCATCAGTCTTCAGACAATGAAAACAATGTGCCCGGATGAGTAATTCTCCTTCGAGTATCTTTAAGCTAATTGCGAGATACCGTGAAGAAAGAGAGAGAGAGAGAGAGAGAGAGGGAGGGGGGGGGGACAAGAGCATGAAAAGAAAGTAAGAAAAGGAATAAGCGAGAAGCAAATATTATATATCAAAAAGTGTAGGAAGAACGCCGAGGACAGGGCGGACGGTGGGTGATCCGTTTGTTTGGTAATACATTGTTAGTCATACTTGCCTACTTAGGAAATTCAAAGCTGAATATGGCAAGAAGACCTTGTGTTATCGGTGGAATCGCCGTCATAAGTACGTTGGAGCGACTACAGGATTGGCGTCGTACATACCGGACGCTCGATGCGATTTTCTACCCGAGAATAACGGCATTTTACGACGAAACAGCTACTTACCGTTTTCAGATCGTTGCTTCAGAAATTTCTCGTAATCCTTTACGTGGATATGATACTCGTTGCAAGATCCATGTGAGAATATCGTGTATAATTATAAATAAATAATACGAAAGCATATGTCAGAATTGTGATGAGATTTTAATTTTTATAAAATAAAAAATAATTTTTTTTCTCTTTCTCTCAATAATTACAAATAAAAATTGTAAAATATTTAGAAATTATAGAATATTAGAGAATTGAACAAATCTCTCTTAATTATAATACATATAACTTGACTACAAAAACTTGACAATTCTTTGGATATATTTATTTCTCAATAGAAAGGAAAAATATGAATCGTGTGAGTATAAAGATTGTGCTGAAAGCACAAGTAGCTCACGGAATATTGCACTTTTGTCGCGATGGAAAAAATCATTTTTTATAAATAAATTTTGCAACAAAACTGACGAAGTTCAGTAATCCTGTAAATTCAAAATAATTTTCCACTTAATAAAGGATCATTAAATCATATCTCTATTTATATCTTAATAATGTTATTAAATAAATTGAATATAAAAAATGTCTAATAATTAGCTATATGACAGATAATGTGCCTTTCTAATTACTACATTAATAATAGTGAATAATACAAGATTATACGTGAATGTATAATATCGACTGCTAACTGTCTACTGTTTAAACAGCTGCACCGAGGAATCTTGCGTATGACCTATAATTAAATGCGCTATTTTTCGCCATGCTAGAATTACTTACTCTCTCGATACATTCTCGAAGATAAAATTTGTCTCACGACAAAATAGCATTACCGATGATATTTGTCGAAGAATTAGCATATATTCTTTTTGCCTGTGTGTCTAATATCAAATATAAATATTAATATAATTTATCACAGAAAAAAAATATAATCGATCTCGAAAAATATAAAAGACTAATAATGTTTATTTGCAATTGGCAAAAAAATATTTATTTTGAGAATTAAAAGAAACATTTCGAAGATATAAGTGCGATGCGTCAATCGAATATTTGATAATTTTCAACACTTATTACTGTATATACCTAAAGAAATTACACCAAAGATAATACCTCTTGCTTGGACGTCGATCAAATTAAACAACAGATAATCACGACGTTCAAACACACATCGTTTTCATTGCATATATACGTATGAATACATATACGACATAACGAAGTGAGGTTGTCGGTGCGTGGCGTTGAGAAACCGTTCAATAAATTTTAGCCTCACGAGGCATCCTGCGAAGAATCGTGGACATTGCGGAAGCTAGCGAAGATAACACCGGGTCAGATTCTGTAAACACTGTTATCAGCATATGAGCTGAGTACCACCGAGTCTGCATTGTAATCGCGCGCGATAGGTTGCGAGATTCGCGTTTACACCTTGCGGTTACGCTCATGATTGCCAGATCGTAATTACGATTTTTATCCTACCGTGAGAGTAAACAATAGTGAGATGCAATACGCCTTCTTCTATGCAAACCGTTTTCTTTTTTGCTTTTGCCTTTCGCAAAAAATTATATACTCTATTTTATGCGATAGGTGGGAATTGGAGTAGAAACGAATCGATAATACAAACCTTTAACATCATCATACTTTCTGTATTAGTTAATTATCGGTAGTTAATAAAATGATTTTAATAAAAATTTGCTTTTGCGTATGTTTGTATATACAATATTATGTTTATAATAAAACAGATTTTTTAACAATTTTTCTGTACATAGAATATATAGAAATTGTATAAAAAGTAACTTCTACAACGTTTTTGGTTTTCTTTTTCTTTAGACATACATAGTCTAGAAAAAAATAGGAAAACGTCAAAGAACTTATTTTATTTCCTATGCAATTAAATAAACAATTATAAAATATAATACACGTATATAAAAATCGCTACGCATAATTCTACAATTATTTTTCTTTAAATTAGATTCATAACGAATATATATGTTTGCCTAAATTATAGTTATAATTTAATTTATTATAATATATTTAATTTATTATATTATAACTATAATTTTTATAACGAAAACTACATATTTTCTAAGTCAGATAATAATCATATGAAGAATAAATGAAAATAAAGTATCAACACTATAATTTATTCTAATTGTTTAATCTAATTGTTTAATCTGTGTTGTAAAACATCAGATTTTATTTAATGTAGTCGAATTTGTTTGTAGTTAGCTTTGCGTCGATATATCGAATAGCTCTGAAGAGAAAGAGAGGCGTTCGAAGATGATCAAAGTCGCTTAAAAATAGTCGGTGTAGCTGCTGAAAATAAAGACGAGTACCACTCTCAACGATCGCACATGAGACGTATGCGATGGTTTTTACACATCTCTCACGGATGTTTAAGCTCTGTTTCTCTTTCTTCCTTTCCTTTTCCCCTCTTCTCCCCCTCTCTTTCTCCCTCTTTTAATTTCGTCGCAGTGCGTTGCAATCTCTTACCAACGATCTTAATTCCGATTCTTCGAAAGTATTCTACTAGAGGAGTTTTAAAAAATATGTCATGGAGAAAATATATATAGTCATGGAGTCGTATTGTAGAAGATTTTAATAAAATAGGCCATCTTTATTCATTGCTAAGTAGAAATATAAAAATATTGAGGGAAAGTATTAAGTAATTTGAAAATTTTTAATTATGTTTTTTTATAAAAAAAAACAGAGAAGTTTTTCAACACATAATAAATATTAATAAGAAAAATAAATTCTAAAATTGTAGTGATTATAAATGTTAATTGGACCTATCATTGCTATAAATTCTAAGTTTAAATTTCTTTTTATAAACAGAAAATACATTCTTTATTATATGACGCATATTTAAAAAGGTTATTAAAAAATTATTATTAAAAAAAATATTGTGAAATTTGAATTTTATTTTTATTTTATATATATATATATATATATATATATAGAATATTATGTGCTTTTTTAATATTCTTCTAATAATATATCATGTAAAAGCAAATCGACGTATTATAGATACTGCAGCCTTCATAATACAAATTAGCAGCGTAATTACCAACTATTCCGTTTACATATTGATACCTGTGTCCAATTGTAAAGTATGCAAAGAAGTAAGGAACAGTGCGAATCGATTGCATAAGGGCTTTAATGATAGTTCGATGCGATCTATCATTTCGCTTCAAAACAATGATCGCTCGATTGGCTAACTGTGCAATTATGCTTTTGTAACAACGCGTTAAAGATTAACTTTCACTCCTTTCCGCTCACGTTAAAAGCGAATGAGGTCTTGAGTTAACTCTTTTACTACGACATTATCCGATCGCAAAACATTGTCACTGTAATGATATGCTAAATTACTTTTTTCTATATTAATGTGTTCTTAGGCATCTATGTAATACATTTATATTATATTATATGTATATTTCATATGTATACATTAAAAAAAATATTTTGAATTTTAATATATCATTTGTTTGAATAATACCAATTATAAATATTTACTAAATATAAAGATATATCTATTACGAATTATTAGGTGTTGGAATTAATTCGTAGCGTTTTTTAATGAAAGAATGTTATTTATTTCACATGAGCATTAAAAAATACATTAATGAAAGTACTTCCCATCACTTGTAAAACGCTACGAATTAATTCCAACACCTAATAATTCCAACACCTAATATTTAGTACAAAAACAAAGAAAAATTAATTTAATAATCTTTTTTTATTGAATAATTCATTTTTTATTGAAATATTTATTTGTATGTAAATGTTTAGTTGGCACTATATTCAAATAAATATTTATTAAAATTTAATACATTTTTCCTTAATGTATTTATTAATATCACTTTAATACACGCGTGACATGTATTTTTTTATAGAAAACGAAAAAAAAATATTTTGTAGAAAGTCAACATAAATCTATTAAGAGAGCAATATAACTAATTAGTAAAAATTAAGCAAATACATAACGAAATGGGTACATATTAATTGAAGTGATTAATGTCCTTTCTCTCGAGTAAGAAATGAAATTAGCAATCAGTTGTTGATTTTGTAATGTACGTATATTATGGTTATAACATCTATAAAACTTCATATTATATGGATATGTATTATTTGAATGTGTTTTTTTATGATATTACATTCATATCGCGTTTTATTTTATATTTCGTAATATGTCAAGTAAATCACAAATCATAATTGTGGAAATAATTAATAAATTTTCGATTTAAAAACTTTTTACTTTCTACCACTTCAATGCGTGTGTGATATTTAATCATTTGATTATATTTTTCTGAATTCATATAAATTACATAAAGTATAAAACACACGCACACCAAGTGTACTGAATCGCGTCGATATTTTTTTATCAATTGCGTCAATGCTTATGTAAAAAATATCAAAAAAAGATGAGGTTTCATGTAATCAAACAATTATTTATTATAATTCTACTCTTGATAACGAAGCGTGCAACAAATAAATAACAAATATATTTGAACAAATATATTTCATCAAGTGTACATTTATTTGTATATAACTTTATATTTTCTTTCTCTTTCTCTTTCTTTCCACCAATCGCAATATTGGAGTTTATAAAGATAGAGCAATTCATTTACTTTGACGTTCTGTATCCACCTTTTAATTTAGTTAATTGTTCCTTATAATTATCTTGATAACGTATATCTATATATCTATATATGTATTGGCAGTTTTATATATGTATATCATTTTTTATTCTTACTTTCCTACAAACACTATCATAAAGTTATTAAACACCATTTTTTGCTTGTCTACATTAAAAGAATATTAAACAATTTTCGAGAGTATCGTGTGCGATTTTTATTTCATATCTTAACGTACATATTACCTTATAACATATATTTTCTAACATTATTGCTGATATTTTATTCAGATTATATCATAATAGTCTTTTTAGACATTTTTCCGTACATTAAAGCCAGGATATCAATTGCATAAGTTGGTAACAATAAACGCAAATATCGTGCTTCACGCGTCGTCACAGTATAATGATCGACCGGTTCGATCTAGTTTAGGCTTATCGCGCAGTTCTCATAGAATCACTTCGTCGTCATTTTAATGCGCACAAACGAACGCTCCGACTTTTTATTTTTCATCGTGTCATCGACACAATTTTTACAACAGATTTTTCTCAATATCACGGAAATTGTATCTATCTACTAAACAGAAAAACTGCTGAAACTTCAAAAAAGTAAAACAACCAAAATAGTAATTCAAATATTTTATCTTAAAAATTCTTTATTTATTTCATTTAAATTTAATATGTAGTCTTTATTTATAGGAAATTCTTAACATGGAAAAGAATATTATGCGTCGGCAATTTTGATGCAAAAATATTCACACAGCGATTGCCGATACAATGAATAAGTTGCTATCCAGACAATTTGATACTGCACTATCAACTATCACATGGCAAAAACTAATTGAGCTGTAATATTCAATAATAGATTTGCAATCATAAAATAACTCTTCAGCTAAGTTTAACAAGTGACACTGAAACACAATCTGAGTCTAACTCACTTGACACATTATCAGCGATTTAATTCATTATACTTTTTGCGTTAAAAACAATTAGAATCGTTATCATCAAATTCATCTTATTCTTGGTTTCTTTCAAGGTATACGCTAAAATTATAACGCAAGTAACACATACATCGGCAACTGTTGTGTGACACGGAAGATACCAGGTAATTCTTGCACAATTCTTATGTAAGTCACTGTTGGTGGTACAATGATGGTATGTAACCGAGTATGAAATACATAATTATATACGAGCGTTGAAATTAATACATGTTACACATTGTCGTAAAATCTTGGTCATGCGCGAAAAGCAAAGGTTTCGAAAGAGGCAGAGTTCCGTATCCTTTGCGAAGTTTTTAAAGAAAATTGATAGAGAAGGACGGAAAAGTCTAGAAGAAAGGAAAAATGAATTAAATTAGAAAAGAGCGAAGGAAAGATTAAGAAGAGTGTCGATTTTCCTATCTGCAAGTCACTGTTTTCATTAAAGATCTTTTTCGTATACGTTAGCAGTTTCGCGTAGTAAAATGCTCGAACGAGATCTTTAAAAAAAAGTCAGCAATGGAAAATTGATTTATCATGAAGCGGAAATAACTCTTTTACGTTCGAATATTAATTTCGAGCACTTTAAAATAACCGAACTAATTAAATACAATGAACTCATTTCAATAACATCCCTAATAATGTATTATTATAGAAGTCTAATTATTTTATAAAAACAAAAAAGAAAGTAATAAAATTTAAATATCTAAGATAAATGAAGAAAATAAATATCTAATTTCTCTTTTGTTTTTATTTATCTATTTAAGTGATTAAAATTGTTATCTATATATACGTACCAATACATATTGTCTAAAACTTTTCGAGTGAATTGTCACCCTAAAGATTGAAAATGGAGTCATTCTTTTTCAATACTGATTTAATTTTCACTCTTTAGAGTGAGGTTCTACTCCAAAAAATTTAGAATGTATAATTATTCTGTACTAATGAGATATTCGTAAAAAATTAAATTTATTACACACATATTATACAATTATACTGTATAAAAACTCACACATTTATGAAATTGAAAAGATACTTGACACATACTTGGCAAATTAATAAATCCATTCCCACAAGAATGATATTCGTATATACTGAATGGGTGCAAAGAATTACACGCAGTTTCTGTCGAGAGCAAACATCAAAGTAATCTGTTTGGAATTGATTGATTCTCGCGAAGCGATAATTAACAGCCTGGAATTTCGACGGTGTTTCACGTCGAACGAACGGATGCAAAATCTAACTAAAGCATCTATGGCAATTTGGGAGGTTGCTGCTGCTCTATACCATCTAGTCCCTGACCTAACCTATTGGAAAACACGAATCGCGAAGTTATCAGAGCGTGCGCTCTGCTGTTTTGCGGGGCTCTCTCTCTTTCTCTCTCTCTCTCTCTCTCTCTCTCTCTCTCTCACGTTTTGATTTTATAGTAACAATTATAAGCGCCGCGCATTGAACTGTTCCACGATGACTGTAGTAAATCGAATTCCACCCCTGTATATGAAGAGGACGAAAGAGAGAACAACAGTGAGCAAGTGAGAGAGAGAGAGAGAGAGAGAGAGACTCTTTCGCCACATTTAACTATGTTGCGGATTTTGCTTGTGAACGCGTTGGAATCTCTAAAAGGCCGCTTTGGATATATAAATCGTTTATTTAAGCCACATATTTTGCAAAAGCGCAATGAATTTGGACTTTGAGATTCGCACGGTTGATTGGCGCTTAAATATCAGGGATACGTTTTCAAAATAAATAGCTCGAATATCATATATCATGGATACTTTGGCAAAAATGCTTTATTGACGGTAGAGTTTGATAAAATCGACAACAATATGTTAATTTTAAGTATGACATTATTTTTATTTAATATTTTTGTTTTAATATTTACGCAAAACGCAAACGGTGCATTTTTCAATCAACTTTTTGGATGTGCTAGATCAAAATACTGCTGCGTTAGATTTATATAGCGTTTTTTAGATAAATTTATTGAGATATACAATCAGTATTATAATCATACACTTATGTAATTCGTTTGTGTTAAATGAAATTAATTATTAAAACCATCAAACATTTTTTGTCAATATAATCAACCGATATGTAATACACAGTAATTACCACATTTGTTATTGTATCATCTAAATAATTTGTTTTAATATTTTGTCGTATCTGGAGAAATACGTAAGATATTATGGCGATAATCATGGCATTATCTTGTACAAGCATTCGGATAAATAGATAATGTGAAAACATTTTGCGAAAACGATTTACGATATATAACGATACTTTGTTAACGCTCACGCGATATTACTCAGTAAAATATTGCGGTATAAAAAAATTAACGCTTGTTAATAAATGACAATCTATAAATTTCGTAAATAAACGTGCTGTTATACACCCCCCATAGCAGAATAATTAGAATTATTAAAATAAAAAATCTTTTTTAATTTTAGTGTATTAATTATTAATTAATTAAGTATAATTAATTAATTAAGTATATTTTATGCCCTTCTCTGCAAAAAAAAAAAAAAAAAAAATAAAGAAGCACTTTAAAATAATGCACGTAAAATAATGAAATTAAATATTAAATCCTTTCACAGATTTTTATCTTTTCAAATATTTTTGTATAAATGTTTTATTATATCATAAGATCTTGCATTTGCTTATTTATACAGAAAATATTAAATATTTACAATCAAATAAGTTGGGCTTTACTTAACCTTTTAAACAATTTTTTGCAATTTTTAAATTGGAAGTACGATTTGACGTCATCATTACAGTGTTACATAACGTTATAGAATAGATAATAATATATCAAATATTTGACAGAATTTAGCGTTTTGTTCAGATATTCATCTTTATTCAAACATGCGTGGAACGCAACTGCTGTGATATCCAGGATAGAATTCGTATCATACAAGTGCCATGGCATATCATCGACGAGACTGGCCGTGCTGTGATCGATTTCCTTGCTCGCTTGTATATATACACACAAGCGTGTAAATTCAAGCACCTACCTACGTTACATATATATGCTATATGCATTCACGGGATACCATAATACGATAATGCAATGAAAGGCAAGTAATAATTTTGACACGCGCGCGCGTGCGCACGCACATGCACACATAGAGGGAGGAAGGGGGAAGAGAAAAAGAGGAAGAGAGAGAGAGAGAGAGAGAGAGAGAGAGAGAGAGAGAGAGAGATGCACAAAACAAAATATACTTTATGGTACTTTAAATTAGTACTTTTATGACGTTACGATATTCAAATGGCACAGCATGAAATATTTACGACTGTAGAATATATATATGTATATAGTATTATATATGAAATATTTTATGAGAGTACACTCGATTCTATACTACCGCTTAAAACATAAATATATTACGATTCACTGTGTAAATAAATATTGAGCGCGGTAAAACAAAGGTATACTCGATAGCAGCTGTAGATGCAGATAATGTAAGCCCGATAGTGCATCAACCCGTCAAGCCATCCATGCTAATCGATCTCGTTGGTATTATATAGATACATACGCGTTTACATAACCGACTAGTTTCCGTACATAAGTCAATAGCACAATAAATACAGCTTGATAACTTTGCAAAAAGTATTATATTAATGCGAAATTGAATTGTTGTTACTACACTGTCGTTATGTATAAGTGTTACCAAAAGAATTATTTATTTATTTAATTATTTAATATTAAATTATTTATATCTAAAATATCCACGAAAAAGAAAAAGGGATAAATTGGAAAAAGATGCAGAATTGTTTAAACTATGTGTAAAAGATAAAATATAATTTATAGAATAAAGAATAACAGTTGAAAAACTGTAGTATAAAATTTATATATATTTATATAAGATATATTATTTTATTAAAGTGAGAAAGTCGATATTTTTAATTTTAATAAAATGAAGACTCTCGAATTACTATTAATAATAATCTCATTAGAATATAATATCAGATTGACACTAATTGTGTAAGTACAGTTCTCGACTCGCACGAAAAAAATTAAAAATCTCTTCCCTCTTTGGAGATAGAAGGGATCATACACCTTTCGCCTTTCGCTGAGATAGTTTGATAATCGGATTATTTTGACATTGTGCGTAAAACATGCTCGTTATTGTATGACGATGACATCGTAGCTTTTCGCGCAGTTAAAGTCGCGTCACGCAAGAAGATTGATCAGCATGGATAACCTCGGGTTATCGAGACTCGATACGCTACTGGATTTGTATTATCTAAATTGTACCATATAAACTATCTTGTGCATGCTAATTTATTTGTTTTTATAATTTCAGATTTGTTTATAATTTTAATAACTATATATGTATATTTTGTGTTAGGTCTAACGATGAATATTTAATAATCTTTTTTTTAATTTGATATTAAATCCCGATATTTATAAAACAATTTGATATTAAAAAATATTTTTAAGACATTAAAGAAGCATTGTATTCTTTATATTGCATTAAAACTTTTTATCGCCCATTTTGTTGCCGAAGTGTCCATCGACAGAGAGTTCATTATATAATAAGACATGTTCCTTCTATTTCTTAGGCAAACACATATTTCTATTTTTAACAGTACAAGTTTACTCATATAGCTCGTAAAATGTAACAATACTGAATATTATGCGATAATATGAGGTCACATAACACTTTATAAATATTACCTAATGGATCTCAATAAATAAATGATCATCTCAATTAAATATTAATACTTTTCCAAATTCAAATTATACCATTTCACATAATCCTAACGCCAATCGCTTCTCCTTCCTGCTGATAAATTTGCACGAATGTTATATATAGGAGCAGCAAAACTTGTCATAAAATGAGAATTGTAAAACCTGCCCTATTTTTTCTCTTTCTCTCGTTATATTTTTTTATCCAAGATCGATTTTCCTTTTCGACTGGAATAGTGAAACTTTTTTTCATGTATCTCTCATGTGACGAGCTCGCGTTATTCCCGAGACAATGTTTTTCAATAATAATAAGATGAACAATAATGATAAGTCTCTTGAAAATCTAATACAATGCTAGCTAGCTCGCATGTGTATGGCATTATACGATTGTAAGATATAATCGAGGGAAAAAATATACGACGAATATGGCGAAGAGCAGCAGGTGCGCCAGTGAGAGAAAAATAGATGGACAGCGTAATGGTGATACCTACGAAACGAGACGCCACTTTATCGATTTGCTTGGAGATGCTGTACAATGCTTGCCTTTCTGAATTCAGTTCGTGCGTTTCTACCGACAGAGATCGGATTTATAGAGATCAAACCTCACGTTAGAACGGCGAAGGTTGTCGCGGGTCAAAATGTTAGTTTGCCAAGTTTTATTATGCAACGATTACGTCGCAGATTCAAGAGCTATTCGGGAACTTTTATGTCGCGAGCTTTTATATCGGCCGCATTTGCAAGAAGGAAAATAAAAATGTTATTTTTCAAAATATTGAGTTATACTAAAGTAAACTTTGTATGTAATAATTATGATTATGAGAAAAGAGCTGCATGAGAAAAAAATATCAATTGTTGCGTTTCCTTTAATCTATATTTCAATCTAGTCTGTCTAGTGACATTGTTATCCCAACTTATCATGTATAATTGTGTAACTTGGTTTAGTCCAATCACGATTAAAATCGGTTTAGTTGTATATATAAACAACTATATGTCTGTGCTATTTGACTTTCTTATCGCCAGCAATGACAATATGTTATAGGTACGTCAGATAAGATGATACTGTCCACTTTCTCTACATTTTTATACATACCATATTAAAACAAATATTCACACGAAAATAAGCAGTCTCGAAGTAAATGTCGTCTACATTGAAATTTAATATATGCATTAATGAAACATTGACTAATGGCTAAATAAAATTTCTTTCTTTCTCTCTCTCTCTCGAAAAGTTATTTGATAACTTTATTTAAATCAAATTATTTTCAGATAATTTGTAGCAGCGTTTTTTTTTATCTTTTTATTTAATTTTTTCTAATACATCTATTGTAAATTTTTGTTTAAAGAAAGAATTAATTAGAAAAATAAATTTTATTTCCATTGATTATTGAAATTCACTTATTGAGAATTTTACTATGTAAATAAGAAATATCTTTTTGATGATGAAAATATGTTATTCTCTATTCAAAGATATTTTTGAAATATTTCTAAAGCCGGAAATGTATTGAGAAAATTACAAAGTGATATATACAGAAGGAACATGATCATTTTGACCGTCAAAATACGAATCAGGAGGTTAAGCGTAGTGCCCTCGAAAGTCCTTCTGAGGTTAGAAGAAGTTTACTCCCGCGGCAAGGCGACAATGTCGAAATCCGGGCTCCATTGAGAACCTTCGGGGCCGCCCCTCGTGAACGTGCGCGAGGGGCCGGAAGGGTGGAAGGGGGGACCTATGATGGGAAGGGTCGTCGCCCGAAGGGCCGACGGGAACAG
The DNA here is from genome assembly GCF_024713525.1 of Acromyrmex echinatior. Taxonomy (NCBI): domain Eukaryota; kingdom Metazoa; phylum Arthropoda; class Insecta; order Hymenoptera; family Formicidae; genus Acromyrmex; species Acromyrmex echinatior. Next base: position 7,370,933 of record NC_141853.1, on the reverse strand, counting down.
GCGCCGATCGGAACGCAACGGCTGCTGCTCGTCAAGTCCTCTATATAAAAGGCTTTTCAATATTTACGAATAACCGCGGCCGATTAACCGCGGAAGCATCAGCAAGAGGAGCGGAGAACGTGGGCGAAGGATCGTATCAACCCTTTCGCTATCTACACTTTATTTATTAAAAGAGAAATTGTAATTTTTCTCATGAATTCTCTCTGTTCGTGTGATCATATAAACACGTATTTATTACTCTTTCATACTAATAATAGATATAATAGATCAATCCTTTCAGAATACAAATCTTTATTAAAAGAAATAAATTGAAAAATTTTATAAATTCTTTGCAAGCAGTTTTTCAATTTTCTATTATATTATTTCTCATAAACTCACGTTAATTTGTCCCTTTTAACATAAAACACACACACACACACACACACACATACACACACACACGTACATTTGTTGTGCCTTATTATTTCTATATAAAAATAATTAGAAACAATTTTATTCTAAACTATATCCATATGTAAAATATCGGTTGATAATGTTTTGCTCGTCCTCCTCTCAATGGTAAAGCGGTCACCGCCGCGCGGTGGGCGCCAGTAAAGTGCAACAAAGCTGCAACGCGATGCACCGCACAGCGTTACGTATCGGCCGGCGCAGCGCAGCGGTTGCTCACCACTTGTACAGGATGAATAATTTTTCATACGCACCGGACACAACATTATGCTCCCCTGAGTAACTTTGGTTCCGGGATAATCGTCATTGCGGCAATGCTCGTAAATGTTCCGCATCGTTTGCAACCGTAAAATGCACGTATATGCTCGACATGTACTTCGGTGTTTGTTTACGAAAATGCTTTTCATTCGTTATGCAAAGCGCGTCTCGAGAAAATCTTTTAACGACAATTTCCTGAGATTAAAATTTAACGTCGATCTTGTTTAGAAGAAAATATTTCTAAAAAGGATTCTAAGATATTACTTTGTATTACATATCTATGAATAAGAAGATTTTGGAGGAAGTGGAAAAGAACGCTTTATGTACACAATTATAAATTGAATGGGCGTTTTTCGCTTTTTTTAAATTTTATTACAAAGCAATAATTATTCCAAATGGTAATAATGTAATCTTCTTACGGACTCTCCCAAATTCAACAACAAAAAAATCAGGGCGAATGAGAGTCAGCGTGGTAGTTAATACGCAATCTTAAATCTTTATTCCAAAAAATAGTACTTTTCAGTTCACTTTGGAACCATCCTCAGCAATATAATTTCAAAATATCAATCCAAGAAAAAATTGCCATCAGATTAATAGATTTGATTGCGTAAAGATTTAAGATTGCATATTAAACTGGATTTTTTGTTGTCGCAATAATTATTGCAACATTTGACAATGTACATATGTATGCATATTTTTATTTTTCATAATTATTATAAAAAAAACGCATGTAGGTACTATGAAAACTTTATCGTATGATAACGTATGGAAAAGCTCGCTTCTCGAGTTTGAATTTAATCGTATTTTTTATTATTGTGAAACTTTTAATAAATTGAAAATGAAGTGAATAAAAAAGAGTGAGTGTTACTTCTTACACGTTTTAGAAAGGAACTGACATGCTCCTTCAATTATATTTTCCAACGAAAAATACGACGAAATATTTTACTGCACTGCAAGAGGGGAAAGGTTGGAAATTACAAGCTGTAGATACGTATATATCTGTATGTATAGCAATAGTCCAGTAGAAAGTAGAAAATTTCTGCGTCTCGTGTTTCCTGCGCCGCTTCCGTCTACATTGTGTTCTGAGGAACTTTGCACTTTCGCGCGGAGGCGGCGTAGCTTAATTGGCGCGCGGATGGAATCCTGGGAGAGCATAGCATTGAAAGGAGTACGCGAAGTCGCGTTAAAATGCTTCACGGACGAACAGACAAATTGGATAAATAGAAGTTTTAACACGCAATGCGAAAGATCGCGACTCGTCGCTAGCTAGCGGGTAGAAAGATATTTGTCTCTCTCTCTCTCGTGAATTATAAATACAATTATACATTGTTACGTACAATTATATTTATGGCAATTTATATATTTGTATGTAAATACGAAATTTAGCTGTAAAATATTTAATTGTATAAAAATTATTTTGCTTAAATAATATATTATATATTATATAATGAATAAAAAATATACGTATAGAAAAAAGTATGAATCGTGACGAAAAATATAAAGAACTACATTTTTCACGGTAAATTACTGCAAACTATTTGAAAATGTGAAAATATACCATTTCTATTTGATTTCATGAGGGAGCCTTGTGTTTCGGAAGCAGTTTCGGAAACAGTTTCGAGCGATATCGAAAAGCGACGTTTCCCTCCCTCCATGTAACGTTTACTCCGACCGGTCACTCTATCTATACATGTACACATATATGTATATACATATTATATATATATATATACATATATATTACGTATAGAGAAAACGTCGACTGGATTGCAAGCACAGACGTATGATAGGCTCGTTCGACGTCGCTTGATTTTTTTCGCGAGAAACGAGATCGCGAACCACTACCAGCGGGAACAGCTGAGACTTTTCTTCATCAAAAGAAAAATCAATTTTCGACAAACGTCAATGCCGATATTCGATGTATAGCTGCCGGAATATTCGTTACTTCCTTTTGCCGGAGAGAGGAAAGAGAGAGAACGACATGGTCGATTGGCAGGAATTAAAATATCGAACATCTCAAACACAAAATTGCAGTTGGCCGATTTTAATACTTGTACGAGAGAAAGAAAACAAAATCCAAAAAGAAGAATTGGAACTATGCGAAGTAAGGTGTAATCGATAACATACGTGATAGCGTACATGCAGCTTTCGAGGATTGAATTGAGTACCGCGATTATCGATTTGAATAGAGTACCGCGATTATCGATAGTGATTTGATAAAATGTCTTCATACAGAATCTAACTATGTGTAGAATAGGAATTCAATGATAACGTTATCTAATATATAACGCGCGTATAGAAAAATATAGAAGATCACAGTTACTGACATAACACTTTGTTTTTGAATAATGTTTCTTTCATAAAAGAAAGCTAAAGCTTTAGAAACATAAAAACTAGAAAGTATCTTCTATCAGATAATAATCAGATAAAAATCAGTTTTTATAATATCTTTTTATATTTTTATAATATCCTTTTGTATTTTTGTAACAATCAATTATTTTTTTGTAAGATAAATAAATCAATTTTTGACAAAATGGGCTCTAAAACTGACATAGTAAGCGGTAATGTACATATATTCCTATTCTTTTTTTCTTTTTCTTTCATAGGAGTCATCTATAGAAAATACCGAATAGACAAATAAATATATTATATTTTCTAGAATCTTTTCTATTTAAACCGTTTTTCATTCATTCATATGCATACTTTATACTGTTCTGAAAAATATAAACATAAAATATAGAGCGACAGTTTCTTTTTTTGAAGATTTCTCATAAATTACGATTCTTTTGTAAATTATAGTTGTGGTTTAAATAATAGTGGTTACATTATTAATAATATTATATCGTTTTATGTATTTGTAATTTTTTAGTAAGAATTTTATTTTTACATTTGTAGAATTTGTTTTTAGCTGATTTTGTAGAAACAAACATATGAATTACGAGTTCTTACATTTTTACTTATCTCAACAGATCATGTTTTTTTTGTCAGCATTGATAAAGTACAATAATTGGTTTCCGAAAAATAAGGGGATGTCTCTTTAGAAGACCTATGTCAGTTCTGGCGATTTTCCTCTATTGAATGTGACGTTGATAGTCTACAGTATTAATGATATAATAGTGCCCTATTATCTATCTCTTTGGAATTATTATAAGATATTCTTACAATGGAAATAAAGATCAAATTTGCGATACGGTTATACGCCTTTCTTTAACGATCAATGTACAAAAACTCCATCATTCACGTCGAAACCGAAAGCCACTTCCCGACAAGCCAACGTTATCCCAAATAATGTGTATGTGTGCGTGACAGGAAGAATACTCGCTTCTTTCGACGCTCGCTCGCGGAGAGAGGGTTGGTTGATCGGTAGGAATTAAAATATTGAGCGTCTCGAGAGTGGAGAGTGGAGCGAGTGCAGTTTGAAAGTCGAATCGGGGTGAGGGCGGCAAGAAATGAGAGAGAAAAAGAGAGACAGAGAGATAGAAAGAGACGGTAGAGTCTAGTTGTGAATCGCATCGTACTCATCATGCACCATGTTCTCTTTCTCTCTCTTTCTCTCTCTCTCTCTCTCTCTCTCTCCCTCTATTTATCTATCTATCTAGCTCTCGCTCTTGTTGTCTCGTCCCATAGGATCAGCGGGGAAAGAGAAATGAAGAGAGAAAGAGACGGAAAGAGAGAACTGCCTTTTGTTCTGGCTCGTCTACCGTTCTTCTCCACACGCAACGATCGTCACGTAGTCACCTCTCGTCTCTTTTACACGCACCTACACGTGCGGACGTAGTATATGTAGTGGATATGCGCGCGTGCGTATATGTGTTGTGTGTATGGTGCGCACCGGCAATCTGTACCCGGTTTTGCCGGGGCAAAGAGAAAGGCGGCCCGATCGATTTTCATCGAGTCTCAAAATTCTATATGCACATATCCAGCGAGGAGCTAACGCCTTATCATAAATGTTCCCTCATCTCACTGCAATGTTATCTAGTAAATTCAGATTAGATTTATTTACTTCGTCAATAAAGGCAATTGTATTTTATCGGTCCAAAGGTTATAATAAAAGTATCAAATACTTTTTTCCAACTTTTGGAATAAATACATATACTGGCTATTGATTTAAAATATATTATGTCTCGCTCGAGTTATTATATATAACGCATTAAACTTTTCCAACTATATTCAGACAGGAATTAATAAATTTTAATATGAAACTAATTTAATCTAAAAATTCACTTTTTCTATATTTGTTTTATGCATAGAACGGTCAAAATGTCCGTAACTGTAATTCTTTATTTATTTCGTGAGCATCAATATGAATATTGTCAGAGTAGAGAACAAATTATTTTTGTAACAATAATATTTATTTTATAACACTGCCAGAGGATTGTCTGTTTCTTTAAATCTTTCATGAAAGAATGATTTTGTTGAAGTATCTAAAAATGTAGTTAGATACAGATCTGAAAATAATTTTATTGAACCATTAAAATTATTATATAGGACGCGCAACATTTTTTCTACATTCCTTGAATTATTGCCAATAAACGAATGATAAACGAGATTTTAAAGCTTGTACTAATCATTTCTATTTGAAATTTTACAAGGAAAGTTTCACATTTCTTAATAGCATCAATTAGATAATGCACTTTCTAACATTGCTCCTTATATATATTTTTAATTTTTATTACTTCATTAACTGTTTAAGAATGAAATTTCCGTTACGATACATATAGAAATAAAAGAGAGAGAGAGAGAGAGAGAGAGAGAGAGAGAGAGAGAGAGAGAGCATCAAGCAATGGACAAATCGTATTTTAGTTTAAGAAATAATTTTGCGAGCAATTTCGTTAAAATCATTTTTAACATTACTTTCGTATACGTGCGTGTTAAGCGGTAGCATTCACTGATAATGTAGCAGAGTGACATTTTATTCGCGCAAATCAACACGTCAGACTTTCAAAAGTGTAACGTGACACTCACGTTTTTTGCTTCTGCACGAGTCACTTTTGAAATCATATTATTAATAAAGATTTACAATCGTGTTTAAATAAAAAAAGTAAACAAACAAATAAATATCAGTAGATTTTAAATTAATTATGTGCATATTTAAAATTATATAAACGAATGTAAAAAAAAGTTGTATGCTTTGTTTTATTGCATAGATTTTACTTTGTCTGGCATTAATTTTTAAGCTAGACTATATATAATGTACAAAGACTTATGAGCGTAAATATTTTAGATTTTTATCATTGTTATCATAAACACAGCATTAAATAATAGTGATATTTAAATATATTAAGATATAATTTATGAAACGCTATTCGTCGAGTATATTTACATCTTGCAGTAAGTAGGCGTCTCCTTTAATATTATTCTTAGCACTCTCGATATCCATGGCGTTGGCTATAAAGAAAATGATTCTTACAACAAAAGTCCAGAAATATAGGTACACACAGAGTCTACCTATCGTGAAACGATATTCCTCTTCGCTCCCGAGAAGAATATTCTCGATCTTTCGATGATACTCGACCATTCTCTGTGTGTAGATGTACGTATCTCTATGGGTAAGATATGCGTTTGTGTTTGCATCGAAGATGGAAGGACGACGAGATGTGAGGTAGCGCGGCGTAGAGAGGAACGGGGGAGACGACCAGAAAATATACGGGGGCAGAGAAAAACGCACGAGTTTAGCTGCGGTGTGCAGAGTGGCCTTCCCTTCGAGGCGCTTTACACACCGGGTATCTCGTAATTGAGCAGACACGAGCCACCGGACGAACGAACCCGCTGAGAAGGAGAAAGAGAGGGAGAGGGAGAGAGAGAGAGAGAGAGAGAGAGAGAAAGAGAGAAGGAGAAGAAGGGAGAGGGAGTCCATTCCACTCGGAGAATTATCCCTATTTCTGGCGTATTGCGGGGTCGATCTTACACAGTATCCAGGGACAAACTCGTGCAGCTTATTTATTCGGCCACCGAACAAATCCTTAATTTACATTGTTCTATGTACGCGTTTTATGCACGCTCTAAAATTGATTTTACGAATAAGTCCTTTAAGCTTGCATATTGAAAACACTGTGGTCATATGATTTTCGAGGAATTGAATTGATACTGGGAAATTTGTAATTAAAGCTGTTATTTCGATGCGAGATGTGGCATTAATAATATTTTTAGCCATATAAAATAAAGTAAAATTTTAAAAATTATCGTGTTAATGTATATATATATATATATATATATATATATATACTCGATAAGCGTATAAAATTCTTTTCTGTTTTGTGCCGATGTTATATAGGTTTCAATATATATCACATTTTAACAGAATTAATTTAATTCAGTATTTTATATAATAGATTTAATTTTAAAAGTATACGAAGGGACTTTCTTTATTTATATAACAACAAAAAATCCAAAAAAATAAGGGCGAAAAATACAATCTTTATTCCAAAAAATAGAAAATAGTACTTAATAATCCTATTTTCTATTTTTTGGGATAAAGATTTTATTTTTTGGAATAAAGATTTAAAATTGCGTATTAACTACCACGCTGATTCTCATTCGTCCTTATTTTTTGGATTTTTTGTTGTTGAATTTGGAAGAGTCCGTAAAAAGATTACATTATTATTACAATACTATTTACTTATGTAGCACAATAATATATATTGGTATTGAAATAAAGATGAATTATGAACATCACAAAATTATGAACGAAACTAAATCTAATAAACCAAAGGATTAAAAATATGCAATGACTACTCAATCTAAAATCTTTAAACCTTTTACTTTTACATCGAAGAGCGGTTGCTCCGCTTGCTGCAAATAGATAGATCAAAAATATGAATTTTAGATTATGCGAATTCTTTACAAGATTTATAGTTATAAATGACACTATAAATGACTCGCGCGGAAAGTTTATCGATAATAATTTATAGAATGTGCAACTTGTATTGATCAAACAAAAATTACTTCTATAATTCCTTTCAATTTTTTAAGAAACGTCAGGATTAATTGCAGAAACTCTATTTATATTGTATTAGATTTTTTCCGCTTTTTCAATTGTTCCGTCGCGATTAAATTATTAATATTAATATTTGCTTATAACGATTATTTTTTCGCGTGAAACGTGCAAGTAGATTCGAGAAACTTTTAATAGCTCTTCGAAAAGGGGGCATCAGCCTCGAGCGGTTCTCGATCTCGCAACACATATACTCCAATTTGACAAGGAATCCTTTTCAAAAAGCCTGTAGCGAAGACAAAGTTGCTGTACTTTATAATCGCGACGACTACGATTTTCTTCTAAGTATAAACGGCGCACGCGGTTCTAAAGTCTGTGCTTTGACTACATCTCCGTGGGATCCGACGGGATTGCCGAAGGGTTAAAAGGGTTAAGCAGTCGAGACTGTGCGATTTAGGGAGGGTCGAACGCGGTCGGCCTTGTCTGGGGCAAATTCGCGAAGCGGGACGATCAAGAGAGAGTTCGCCGAACTTCCAGTTACTCTATGTCCAAATATGTGATTGGCGTAAATAATTTATGCTTTCCTATGTCCGCTTATATGCAACTACATCATATACGTTTATAATGCGAATCATTAGGTCTGTTTTTTGTGTAGCTGAATTAATTTTGAAATTTAAAATGAAATAGATACATGTTTGGTATTTGGCGAAAGCGAGAAAGAAAGTTTTAGTACCGTCTAGTGCAGAGAGAAATAAAAAAACATACCTATTGTGCACAGTGGAGCGTTACTGCATAATACGATTTTAGAAAAAATTTTGAGAGTAAGAGTTTATAAGAAAATATACTTGCGATTATACTGTTGGAATGTTATTATAAAAAGAACGAGCAGTATTTTGATTTATTAAAATAATATAAAAATAGTGATAATATACAATAATAATAATAATTATTATTCATAATGGTAATTTTTATTCAGAGAGTCGGCTTTGAATTTTTCCTCAAAATGTGACTCCTAAATCTATGCCACATTTGTAAAATAGGAAGCGAAATTGTAAATTGGGAGAATAAATTTGGAATATCAATCTTACGCGGTACGTCACATTTTGCGGAAAACATTATCATTTTAACATCTCACGAAGGACAACGTGGCGTCGGCGCATACACCGTGGCTATTGCAAGGCACAGGAGAAAGGAAGTTTACCGTAGAAAACAGCTTGAAAGTTGTGGCCGCGGCGCAACCTTCACTTCATAACGAAGTGTACCTCGCTAGCTTGCATTACCGAAGAGGCCCTCCTCGGCGAGATCTTTTTCAAAAGCGTTCTGAGATGGGTTCGATCTTTGCGAATGCCGTGATGCTACTGAGAGAGTACAACGATATATGAGCTTGTTGCTTTTCAAGCGCGTCTCTCTCTCTCTCTCTCTCTCTCTCTCTGCCGCTCGGCGCAGAGGCAGGAACATCTCGCTTTGGGTCAATAACTCGCATGACTCTATATTACAACACAGGACTCGAAATAAAGTTTTGATACCTCGTCGATTTTCATAAATTCAGATTTAAGAGTCCTCCTCTTTCCTAGGGAAACGTCAAATAATATCTCGCCAATTACATATTGCAGATGATTTCATATACGCGAGAGCTGAGAGTTCGTAATAATTGATACGATTAGGAGAAAGTAGGGTAAAAGTCTATGACCCTCATGTGGCAGATGGAATACGCGGAGACAAGAATCGCGTATTAAGCATTTCAATAGAAAATACTTTATGTGGAATAGTTTTGATACTTTTAATAAGTATTGCTATTTTTTCATCTTTTGTATTTTTTCTATTATCTATTTATGCAAATAATGCTACCGAATAATTGAAATAGTCTTCTTTTATATATCTACATAAAAGACATCATTAGCGACAGATAATATAATTTTCGACAATTAAAAAAATTATTAAATTTATTAGAAGCAAAGTTCGTTTTGTGTGTGTAAAATTACTTTGATTCAATTACATTCTAACGAAAAAACAATGCATTATCAAGATATATCATAGTACTTGTTCATATGTCTGCCTATAAACTTTGCCAAAAAAATCAACATTCCGTCCATCTGCGACTAGTTTTGCAACGCTATCAGAATATTTTCGACAGAGCTCTCATTCTCGGGTCGATTATGTCTCTTCGAGGGGTCCGTGATTTTTGGGCTAACGAATGTTACCGCGAGTACCTTTCGGAATCACGAAATTCGAAGCCCGATTTACCTACTATCTCTCTCTCTTTCTTTCGTGAGGCGATATTGCGGTTATTTAATTTCGCGACAACAAGATACGCAAGCGCGGCCGAGAAGAAAACGAGTACCGCTACGACACGAGACGAGAGTTCCGAGTCGTTCGCTCTTTTTCCTCGACGTTCGCTCCGCGTCGCCGCGCTCCGCGTCGAGGACTCTATCCCCACGATGGTGACCGCCGCTTGTGCCACTGCTCCTGCCATAGTTATAGCTTCCACTTCCTCGACCGTCCTTCGTGAGTACATTGCAATTTTTCTCGGTTAGCAGGAGGCGGCTAACTCGCGCGGCTCCGAGGCCGACATCCGAATCACGCTGTGAGAAAATCTCAACTACGTTTCGCTCTCATGTCGACTTTCCTGCCTCAACTCGGTTCTCTCTCTCTCTCTCTCTCTCTCTCTCTCTCTCTCTCTCTCTCTCTCTATCTCCGCACATTGACTCTTGCCAGTTTATATAAATCGTTGTGTAATCGAAACGATATCGAATCCGACATTAAATTCACAGTAAATTGTTCAGATTTAAAGATTCGACGTATTATCTCGTTATCTTGGATGAATCTTTTAATCTGGCCTTAGATAATCTTGCTCCGGATTGTGCAAGATTCTGTTTCATTTGTAGAGACGAAATATATCTGTATAATTTGGTATGAGTTTCTAACAGTAGTTTGCGCAGCAATTTATAAACGCGTTTACATGGAAGCTATTTTAAATACTTGCAAAGTAAAATTTTAAAAGTAGACATGTCACTATCGAACATAAATGCGAAAGTTAAAATTAATATACTGCAATGCTTATAACTAATAATTCTGCTTTATGATATAGGAGTAATAAATATATGATATAAGAATAATAAAAATGCCTTTACATATTTTCCCGCTGAATCTTTTTTTATATTTTGTATAATATTAATTAATTTGAGAGAGAGAGAGAGAAAGAGAGAGAGAGAGAGAATTACATTTTCTTCAAATATTCAACAAAAAAAATTGAAAAATTATTATCAGCTTTTTATGAAATTTATTATTTCAATATGATTTATTCCGAGTTCACGATAGCTTCTTCTTTCTAATATTCTCACATCCCAGTAAAGAATATAGTCAAACATTGAATATCTTAAGATAACTGTTTTGAGAAAAATCTCCTCTGGGATTAGAAGTGTTTTTCTATTTGCAGCTAGAAATAAGTTTCATATCGTTTTTATCTTCGTTCCGCATGTTATAGAGTTAAGCGTTTTAGAGATGCTGAAGGGATAGAAGCAATTAGAGAGGAGCATATATTTTACAAGGACGAGCAAGGAAGTACCAAACGTGCACGAGACTACTAGCAGAGGCTGAAAGGTGGGACAAACTTGCCTTAGGGAGAGAGGGAGGCATAGAAGAAAGGGAATGATGCGCGTTGTAAGCGTGCAAAGTGGAAATTCACTTGGTACTCGTTTGCACATAGCGGTATTCGCCCGCAGGACTGACTATATGATGTCCGTTTTAAGTACAATTATGCGAAACATGACGTTAAGTATCGATGTGAGATCATAACATTATCTCGACATTAATTCTAAGTATCTAAAAAGTTGCGTTATCCTAAACTGAATGATCGGAAAACTCAGAAAAAATTATGATAGAGAAATATATTTACACGCGTCCTTTTTACAAATATTTCTAGAATGATTACTCACAAATTAGTTTCAAGTATTAGATATTTGGCATTTAAAATTTGTCAAGTATTCTGTATTAGAATTTCTAGCTGAATCTGCTTTATACTCGCGAGTACTCGTCGAGCATAAGTGAATGTTTTATTTAATTTTTGACTTTCGTCCTATTTCAACTTACATAATCTTTTCACTCATTATCCCGCGAGGCAAATCAAGGAGGTAAAAAGACTTTTGTATTCTTAGATCTACATACACCAAGTTTCTCAGCTAAAGGGAAGAAATATAGGTGCGAGACATCTTCTCGTCGCTGAAGTACTCTCAGTCTTCTCGTTTTACCTGTTCCCTCGCTGAATCTCTCATTAAATTATACCGAGAAGTATAGCGGACGCATTCAGATAATATTATTTGAATCATTTCAATAGATGCGATTAACTTTGTAATATAAGCATGTTAGATTAAAAAAAAAACTTTTGATATTCTGTTTTGATATCGAGAAAATACTTATACAATATTATATAATAGAATACTTCATTACATGTGAATATTGAGACATCCATAAAATGTCTTTAGATTCTTTGTACGATTTGGAGTTAAAAAGCAATTTCTTTATTGAAGTAAAATGTCATAATAGGATCATAAAAGATTCTGCGTCATTAAAATTTTAAATCGTATAAAGTCTTTGGAGGATTACAGAATTATAGTCAGAGAAAAATTTGATCACTCGTGTAATTTACATTGAGCAAAGGTTATCAGTCGACTTTCTTTTATTTTTCATGTTACTATATCCGGTGACCCGAATGATTTATACGTAGCTGTAGTTTACACAGTGACATTTTAATCCTTTCGTACGAAAAGGCCATTTCATTTATATTATACTTGAGCAAAAGTTGAAGCTCGGCAAATATATCAAAATTAGATCATTAAACAGTATATATTTCGATCTCTCTCTCTCTCTCTCTCTCTCTCTCTCTCTCTCTCTCTCTCTCTCTCTCTCTCTCTTTCCTCTTAAAATATTTATAATATTGAATCGAGAAAAAAGTTTCTTCGTATTTTTTAATTCAAAATTGTATATACAATATCTTCGTCAAAAATGAACGAAATTTAAATTTAAAAAAGGGGATTTTAAAACTTGGAAATCTCTACTTTCGAAAGGTTACTTTATTTTTAGTTTCCGTGAGTTTGGTAATTTTTATATTTAAAAAACTACTAGCTGAAAAAGATGAAAAATTTTCTTTTCACTTTGGGGGTCTTTCACGTACCCAAGAAAAATTTACGAAAATTTTCGACTACCTATCACTATCGTGAAAGCTTGAAGCTTTCCCTACAATTTTTTAAAAATGTTCCTATGATTTTTTGTTCCTGAGTTATTCATGAGTTAAGTAAAGGAACATTCTGATTGTTCATACTTCGATAAAAATCATCACAACCACCACAATTTAAAAAATAGATTCTTAAAGCTGAAACTTTGCTCTAGCAAATGATATAATTATAACGAAAATTTCGCAACAAATAAAAAACTTTTGCAAAAAAATTTTTTAAAATACGAACAAACTTTTTCCTCGATCCAATATTTTAAGAGAAATATTTATAATATTAGCTTTTCAGATATATAAATATAGATGTAAGTATTGAGAGATAGATTAAGAGATAAAACGGCTCGCGATAAATTGCAATCTTATAATCTTTCTATATACTATCTTTCTAACAATTATATATCAGAATATTATAACACCATTGGAAATTATACATTTGTTAATACACCATTGGAAATCGTGTATTAAAAATCAGCATAAAAATACCATTTATTTCAATTTTGAAGTAATGAGTAATCGCATGGAAATCCGAATATATTTTTAAGTCATCAGAAAGTTATAACTAAATGGATGTAGCATTTTATTTAATCTTAAGCGGATTTTAATTTGAGAATTTTACTATAATGGTTAGCAACGATTTAATGTTAAAAACTAATGAATGCTAAAGGAGTAGATGACATTTCGAATTTCTTCGAAAAATCAAATCAATTTTGTATGAATTCTAGGAATCATTTTAATTGAAAAGTAACAGTTAGAAATACTAATATATATATATATATATATATATATAAAATTCATATATATAGATGAAACGAATCGTTTAATGTTGTACAGCACGAAGCTTCAAATAAATTGTACCGCAGATAGCGGTTTAATAATAAGCGTATCGAAATTAATTCGGCATGTTGGTTGTAATCCATGTGATAATCGATATCCGTATATCTACCAACGATTCGGAGAATCGGGTAATTGCGAGAAATGATACACCTATCATGACAAAATCATCTATAATCAAGCAAATCTTTCGTACAAGATACGAATATGATTATACTAACGAGGATGTAAATCACTATAATGAAGCAAGGTCAATAGAAAATTAGCGCATTTATGTATTACGCTTACCAACAGTGACTTCGTATTTATGAAAACAGAACAGATACATAGAAAAATATCTGTTGTACCACTCTCTTTTTCTATATATTAATAATTATTACTATAAAGTACACAATTATTATCATAAAGTAATATTTAGAAAAATATTCATGCACAGATTTTTTAATTTAAAAATTGCTACTCTTTCTCTCTCTCTCTCTCTCTCTCTCTCTCTGCATCTATCTATCTGTTTTTTATGTTATCTCAAATCTTCAGAACGTTAGCTTCTCTACTTAATGCTCCATGATCATGACGATATTAAGCACGCTTTTAAACACGTATACGATGACGCGACATGTAATTTACAACGTATCCCGTTGCGAGTGCATTTTCAGTTTTAATCAAAAGAGTAGCGCGCGCAACGATAATGCGACAACGGCAACGACGACATTTCCCGCGCACCAAAAAGTTCAACGGTAGGCGGCACAGGTGTTGGTTAACAAAGTACACCCCCGCGATTTTTTACACCCACGTATGTACGCGTGTCGCGTCACGTGGGTGTCTTCGTCGATCCGTGGGTGTAACCTTTACGCAAACGCAATACGTATCGCGTAACATAGTTCGCTGTCTTGCCCATTAAGCGAAACGCCAAACCATCCCTGCACTGCTCGACGTTTCATTTTAACCCGACCCTTTTCACCTACCCTCGATTGTGAAATACATCTCTAGCCTATCCACCCGTTATATTTTCGCCCGAAATTCTTCCCTCTAATGATAAACGTATGTCATTTTCAAATGGCCATTTCAGTCTTATTGAAATTTCGCAATAAAAGTGTCGCCTGTTATTTGTGGTAAAACATTATTATATATTTTTTTAATACAATAATTATATGATATAATATATGTACATTATGTGTAGTATGATTTCGAACTAGTAGTAATCATTGACATGTATTTGTATTTACAATGCAAAATGTTTTATTTATATATTTTGTATTTGTATTATTTTTGTATTGTTAGTCTTATAATATGGCAGAATCGAATTTATCTGAAAAAAAATCAGAGAGAATAAATTTCGCTCAGAATTAAATAAAGGGAAATCATAATCCACATTTTGGCGAATAGCTTTTTCAGTATATGATGCAGGCAATTTTTGTTGAAAAATTAAATATCTGCTTCGTGCATTAAAAATATATTACCGTTTAATAAACTTGTTAATACTATCATTCATTTAATAACAATATAGGGCAAATATTCATTTTCCCGTTTGCTACAATAACAAAGATATTTTTTTCTAAATTTCGTTGACGTTAAAATTAGCATGTTTAATGTCTTGTGGGAGAATAAGCTATTGGAAAAAAAAACTTAACGATATATAATCGTTTTATTGCTCGTTAATATCGTTTATCGATCGACAATTTCGAGTCAGCTGACAAAGATAGTACTCATGAACATATCAAAGATGAGCTCGTGCAATATGTAAGGTAGCTACAGAGGCATCGGCAAGTAATTTTCATGAAAATGTACGGAACCTCTTTGAGCCTCCAAAACATGCGGAATACACTTTGAATGCTCGCCACTCCGAAGCAACAATCGGATACTGGAACTCCGAATCGTTGGAGCGTCGACCGTGCGGTGATCGAAAGTACACTAGATACGCTTTCTCCCTTCTCCCTCTTCTCTCTCCTTCTCTCTTTCTTCATCTATTAATCTCCGAAATTCTTTTCGAAAGATAATAAAAGAATCTTCGAATGTGCTTCCAATTTTATGCGCTATATTTCTTCAGATTTCTTTCTGATATCCAAAATATAACTCTACATTATGTAATTTGTGGCATACTTCATTTCTAAAATGTATATTTGGTATCTCAATTATCATAAACAAAATTCTCAAAGTAAATATGATTTACGATTTTATGAATCTCATACAAAGTAATGCTTTGATTTTAACAATAAATTTTATTTGTCGAGAATAGGATTATTTAAGTTTAGATATAAACATTTATTTATTTACATGTATATAAAAAGAGATTTATTTCTAAAATATCAATAACTAATTTCTACTGTAATATTTTTTTATGTAGATAATTCACGATATCTTTCTAGAAAAAATTATAGTTCTTCTGTCGACAAACTATAAAACTATAATAATATTTGGAATAATAAAATGAAATGATAATAGAATTTACTATCGTATCTTTACGTTAATCGAATGCTTTTACATTTCCTGAAAAATAAAGATATCAATGACCTTCGAACCAGTCAATCTCTCCTCCAACGCAAACATTATCATGAAAAGATTTCTATCAGTGCGATCTATCGAGTTGATGGATTCGAAGGTCTGGCTAGTACCTACTATACAAAAAGACCGCATCTTATTTCATTTTAAAATAGGTCTCTTTTGACTATTGTACAGTTTATGCTACGCATTCGTCATACGATGACGAAAAAGGTTGGAGAAATGATTTTACAATCATATTTGTGAAAGTGTGCGTACAATTTTTAATATAAATTAATCTAAAAGATAGAGAGAGAGAGAGAGAGAAAGAGAGAGACACGTCAGACTTTGAACAGTTAATATTTTAAGTTTTACTGATACATTTTTAATTGTACAATGGCATTGTATGTGGACTTTCAATTGTTTTTAAGAAACCACACGTTATTGTTCAACAGGTTTCTCATTCCCTGTTAAAATATCATTTATTAATGTCCAATCAATTAAGAATTGGAAATTCCACTTCGGATTTTGCAATTCATAAGTGACTGACTGATAGCAGAGTGGGGGAACTTGTAAAAATTCGAGGACTATTCATTGCTGAGGAAGACTCCAAGGTGAGTCGAAACGTTCGAACGTTACTTTATATTACGAATACTATAACTGAGTACTAGATGTACTTGACTGCGTTCAATAGAGAAAACTAATCAATGAGTGCTCATAGTCATTCTTTAATATGATTGGTTCTTGCCTTTATAGTGCTTCGCTAGATCTAACAACAAGCGTAAGAACCAATCAAATATTAAATAATCATTGAGTTCTCATTGATCAGTTTTCTCCGTAGTTTGGACGCAGCCATTGTTTAAAATTTGGTTCTCTGCATACTACGCCACACTCTCTCATTAGCCCTGTTTTTTTTTTATTCATAAATTAGTCTAATGAAGTAAGAATTATGTCTTTCAAATCGTCCACTCGTCGCAACGTGCTTCGAGGAAAAATAGTGTTATATTTCTCACGTATACCGAAGGACGCGTACGGTTTTAAAAGCCGATGGAAGAGGAGAGAAAGAGGATGAGAGAGGAAAAGGAGGAGAAGGACGAGGACGAGAAGGTGGAAGAGGTGGAGAGACGTGTGCTCTGTATATATATATATATATATGTGTGTGTATATATATATATATCTATATATATATATATATATATACGTATGCAGTAAAGTGGTAGCGGTGAGAAGAGAAGAGAAGAGAAGACCGAAGCGTATAGATGGCCCCGTACGCGCGCGGGTAGTGCGATAGGTAGGATTGGTAAGAGAGTGGGGGAGGAGGAGGAGGAGGAGGAGAGGTCAGAACGGAGGGGAAAACGACTCGGAACTCGTGTCGTAGCGGTACGACGCTCGGTCGGGTATCTCCGTGTCGTGGGCCACACGCTCGGCCGGTGTCGGCTGTCGGCCTGTCGGCTCGCAATGCTCCCATACGTTCGCTTCGCTTCAGTCGTGCTCGGATATCGTTTGCGTACGGACGTAACGCGCGAGCCAAGCTGAGCAGAATCACATTTGGCGTGTGCGCAACCTATAACGGAGATTAGACAGTTTCTCGCGCGCGAGTACGTCGAGAGTTTTCATTCGACACGGTACAACTCCGTGTACACGTGTGTACGTGTACAAATAAATTGTACAACGTGCAACAATCTCGCGCGCGCGCGGGGGAGGGCCAAGTGTATATATACGCTGTGTATACATCTCGCTGTACGTGTGTCCGCATGGTTCACGTGTAGCGGTAGCGCTTGTTAACGGGAACGTATCTGACGTTGGTCCGTGTTGATATATACAGTGTACATCGTGTACCTTTCTAGTGACATATAAATAATAAAGATAATAATAAAGATATATTTGTACATATAAATCTAAATATATATATATATATATATACATACATACACATATATATATATATACATATATCTATATATGTACGTACAACGAGAGAGAATTGTGTAAACTAGAGTGCTCCGAATTAATTCCGTTAGCCGTAACGTGCGCGGCTAACCCGCGAAGAAAGAGCGACGGAAAAGGAGAAGAGGCGCGCATACACAGGGAGAGAAACACGAGAGGAGTCTCGCGCGCGCGAGCAGGAAGGAAGAACAAAGAACGACAACGTGCCACTGCCAGACCCGCGGTGGGGCCTACGTGCGCGAGGACCGGCGGCCGTCTCTCTCTTTGACTCGATAACTTTATCTCTCGCTGACGTTCACTCGCTCCTCACCATCGCATCGCGGTCTGTGACTTACGTGCGAACGACGACGACAACGGGCAGCGGGAGCGACTTCGTTTCGGTGCTTGAGGTAAAGTGATTTTCAATGACGTCACGACGAGAGCGATGTCAAGTTGAGCAACCTCCGTCCACACGTCCGCCACCGAGCGTTGCCCCCCTCCCCCTTCTCCTCCCCCTCCTCCTCCTCCTCCTCTTGCTCTCCGTTACTCCCGTTCGCTTGCGCGCCAGGGGGGACATCCTCGCTAACGATTAACCGCGAGATATTATGGGTTTATTGTATTATAAACGGCAGTGTTTTCGCCGTGATAAAAATAGAGGGATAATTTTCAACCTTTCTTTTAATTCTGTCAAGTCGTGTAATTGTAAGGAATAGTTCGCGGGGGAAACTTCTAACGTTCGCCGAATGATACCGATACGATAACGAGATGACGCGCGTATTCGTCGAGCGGTGAACAATCACTCGGGAGCCGAGCCAAGCTGCCACCTGATCGCTCGTCACGACAGCGTCGACGCGATCGGGGAATTCCGCCGTGGCCTCCTTCAAGCACTCGCACTCGCGCTTATTTATATATATATATATATATTTTTTTTTTTTTCCTTTACCGACGAAATATCGCGACAATATCACGGACGAAAATCCCCTCGAGATTCTCTTCTCTTTACAATTGGTATCACGCTTCAAAGTTTCTCGCGGGGATTGAAATTGAAAAACTTGGATAAATTTCGATACCAAATTTCGATACACTTCAATAGATATGTCCAGATCGGCTCTAATGTATTTGCTCCGGACGGTAAGAATTAACACGTCCATTTGTGCCTTGATTTACAAAAGACGCATTCTTTTTTTAATTGTAGCGTTGAGCAAACGCAATGGAGTTATTTTATTACTCTGTGATTTTTTAAAGTTCTGTAACAGTATAAAAATTGTTTGGAGTTATCAATAGAATAGAAATACCTTATTATTTACTAATCCTTGGTGTACACGATGATTTTTCATATTACTCTTTAAAACTTTTAGAATAAATTATCACTCTGACGAATAAAATTTCACTTTTAGTGTGAGATTCTACTCGAAAGAATTTAGAGAATACACTGATTATAAGTCATTCGTGTCCCGAATTGATTTCTCTCACTTTAATAATTATACAAAAATTATTAAGTAATTCTTACATGTACTTTAATATCTTTAGGAAATATATAAGGAAGGTTGTGTATTTAAAAAAATTATACATAAATTTAATTATTTGATGCTTCTAGTTTTTTTTGAAAAAAAAAAAAAGAAATGTGCATTCACAAATGATTCATTTGTGTGTATTAAGAGTTAATCTTCAACGTAAAAACCGTATTAGGAATTAACTTTGAAATGATTAATCCGTTATTATTTATTCAAAATTAGACTCGCTGTTGGTATAAAAGTCTTCGCTATTCGCGTTGCGGACTTCATGATCTCGTCGTGAATCAATGCCAAACGCGTACGATCGATATGCATTGCACTCTCGATACCAGGTTTGCATCGCGATCCGCAATCTGACGAGATCGGCTGGTCGTATTCGCCGATGAACAACGTAATCCCGGAAATAATGTCTGCCCAAGTATTCGTATCAACGAGAGAACGACAGCCGACGTTTTCACATAGTATGTGGTGTCCGACAAAGGCAAAAAAAAAAACATATCGTCGATAATATAAATATCGATGATCACGCGAATGAATAGAATGTATTTTCAACGCTTCGATCCTTCGATGCTTTAAAAGAGATATATTGAGCGTAGATAGTTATTAAAATACTTTTCTTATTTTTCGAGACCTTTTCATAAATTTGATAAACCCCATTAACCTTCCACCATCGCAAATTAAAATTGGAATAGATAAAAAATTTAGTGCTGTTTGCTAATTTTTTGCTGTGGTCTAAATTTTTGTGCTCAAGCAGCTTAGCAGGAATTAAGATTTAAAGTTGGGGGGAGGGGGGGTAACTTACTATTAAACTCCCCATTGAAAATGTATATAGTGGCAATGTCATAAAATCAAGTACATCAGAATTTTTTGCTTTTTAACTGCTCCAAGATAGCGTAAAAAGAATTTTGAAGTATAGCATGTTGAAACAAATACGAATATAATTATAAACGATCATTAGAAGTTTTCCAGTTTCGACACTTTCTAGTGTCGAAGATATTCAGTGTTGCTGAAATGTTACCCGTCTATCCATCCTTCGCCTTGCCAATAAAGAGAAATCGATTCTACGAACTAACTTGTTTTAATTTCGCAATACAGACAAGGTAAAGTTAGCTTCACGGCGACGAGTGATTTGGTGGAATTTAACTCGACGAGATTCGTGGTAGAGAGAGAAAGAGCGAGAGAGAGAGAGAGAGAGAGAGAGAGAGAGAGAGAGAGAGAGAGAGAGAGAGAGAGAGAGAGAGAGAGAATCAGCTTCGCTGCATCGCCTTTGACCCGCCGAGCGCGAAACGCTGGACAAGATATCGCCTGGATATTTAAACGCCGCTGCGACGGCAAAACGCGGTTTTTGTGTGGCAATGAACGTAACTCGAATAAGGGCGCGGCTGGTCAGGTACTTTGACAGTCAGTCGAGAAACTCTGATCCGCGCAGAGTATTTATTTTATCAAACGGTCTATACGTAGAAAACTCTCCCTCTTTTTTTCTCGATGTAATGTACGATAAATCCGAAATCGCTTCGCGAGTATTTGATGTGCATGAATATGGGTCGATTATTCGCGTATTTAATGTACGAAATATTCTTCTCTTTGCTGATTTAATATATATTTTATGTGAAGATCGTTTAAACAGCTTAATTATGTATGCAAGTGTTCCTGAGGATTTTAATTATCACTGTATTATCATGCAGTATTATCGTATAGTCTAGTAATATGCTTATTTTAAAATTTCTTCCTTACTTTGTAAAATTTTTAGAGTAAATCTTACTTAAAAATTGAAAATTGAGCTCTTTTTTAAGAAACTCAATTTCCTCTCTTTAGAGTGAGATTCTACTCCAAAAAATTTATACAGAGAGTTAAAAAAATTCTACATTCTAAAAATTAAAGATGAATTTTCACTAATATTAATTTGATTTAAATCTAATTTTTAAAAATATAATATCGATATATGGCTGTTTCTTTATTGATACAATTTAAGCATTACGAAATTACAAACTCGCTCGCAAATTTCAAGTAGCAGATAAAGTTAAATAATGCAACAATTACGATACAGCGAACTGTTGATTTAGCTAAAGAAAGAAAGAGAAAGCAATCTGATAGACAACTTAAGACATAAGTTTCACGTTTCTTTTCGTTTGCGATTAACATAAAAGCGCAAGGTTTATTACATTTCGTTCGTTAAGTATCGGATATCGTCCGTTGAAATGGCATTTCCCGCGCTCCATCTCTACACGCACACAACACACGATGTATCTAACAATAAATAGTCTAGCAACCTTCGCGGTTTATCACGTCCAGTGGGTCGGCTGCTTAGGGGATGCCATTAAGTGAATTGCACTGCCCGCTATCGATTTTCGAGCCACATCGCGTTATACCCCCGCGATCTTTCGTAAATCCATACATTTCTCTTCTTCCCTCACTGCCGATGCTGATAAGCCACCGATAATAAGGTCGATCGAGATACGAAACTCAAAGTTTCTGAATATAAAGCACGCGAATATATTCTCTTCTGAACGCGTGAGATATTTTTACTATTCGTCAAATATATTATATTTTGCAAATCTAGAAAAAATCAAAAGGAGAAAGAGGAAAAAGAGATATTTTGTCAAAGAGATTGCTTGTCAATTTAATTTGTGGTATTACTATCCTAGTTCGGCTTATGATTGATGACATTTCAAGACTGAAAATGATTTCAGCGAACAGTTTGCAGTATGTGTGTGTGTGTGTGTGTGTGTGTGTGTGTGTGTGTGTGTGTATTGCGTATATAAATTCATACCGAAAATTATTAAGCACTATAAAGATCTAGCTTAAACCGTTAAAGTTTTAGTTACGCAGTTGTCTATTGATATTTGCGATCTTAAGATATTCCATTTAGAAGTATCTTTTTGAAGTATCTAATACTCGGATAGTATTTTCGAACGTAGTGTTGCTGTTAATTCTGCACAAATAGTCATCTTGGAGTCATTGTGAAGTACTGAAAAGAAAGGTAAAAAGAATGAAGATAATTTATGACCATATTTCAGTTTCTTTATGAGATTGTCAAGTTGTTTTCAACAATATATTATAGAAAGACTCTTTCGGTCGGCGATTTAGCTCTATAAGAAAAACCGGTTTTAAAGTAACTTAAACTTACAGGAAATAAAATTTTCTAAATATTTTGTTCCTTTACATGTTCCATTCAACATTGATTGGCTTGAAAAATCTTTTCAAATTCTTTTCTTGCGAAGAAAAGAATTTCTGTAACCTGAATTGATTTTCATTGTATCTCAACGAATGCTTAGAAGCAAAGATACAATAAATGTCCATTCAAGACTCTTTCGATCGGTGATTCAGCTCTATGAAAAAAAAACGGTTTTAAAATAACTTAATATTTAAAGGAAGTAAAATTTTCTTTAAATATTTTGTTCCTTTGATGTGTTCCATTGAACGTTAGCTGATTAGCTCGAAAAATCTTTTCAAATTTCTTTTCTTGCGAAGAATTTCTGTAACCTGAATTGATTTTCATTGTATCTCAAGGAATGCTTAGAAGCAAAGATACAATAAATGTCCATTCAAGACTCTTTCGATCGGTGATTCAGCTCTATGAAAAAAAACGGTTTTAAAATAACTTAATATTTGAAGGAAGTAAAATTTTCTTTAAATATTTTGTTCCTTTGATGTGTTCCATTGAACGTTAGCTGATTAGCTCGAAAAATCTTTTCAAATTTCTTTTCTTGCGAAGAATTTCTGTAAACTGAATTGATTTTTGTATCTCAACGAATGCTTAGAAGCGAAGATACGATAAATGTCCTCAAGAGTTTCTAAAAACAAGAGGAGACTCGTGAACGCATTAATACCGATTTTATCGTGGGACGCGGCGCGCGCATCGATTATCGACGCGGGGGAAGTACAACCGCGTCAAGGTATCCAGTTATTATCGTGTTTGCTGTTCACGTTAACTCTGTCACTTGGTACATAAGGCGGAGCTGCCGACTGATTGTGAGCTTATTCACGTGAAATGTTCGATAGATGGATAACGACGGCCGAGCATTACAAATTCATAAACATGCTCTTTATTAATCCGAGAGTGTTCCTGGGTTTGTCAATTTATAATTTAGCATTTTGTCAAATAATGATTGCGCCTCGCAATTGTGCTATACTTTGTCTCCGATAATACAATGGAATATTTTTTGATGTGGATTGAAAAACGCATACAAATTATTCTGGTTTTACCATTTATCACAAATTCATAAAACACACATACACGCACAACTTTTTTAATCAAGACATATATAGGGAAAATAATTAATATATTCTATAAGCTTTTTATATATGAAAAATTGGTAAGAAAATAGTTGAATAAAATTTCTATAAAAAATTTCCATAATTCATAACGATGTCGAAAAGCAGGATTTTTTTTTTTAGAGAATCGCTAACTCGTGTTGTTTTGAAATTTCTGTTTTAGCAAAGTTACGGATATTCTTTACAATCATAGAAAATGGGTCGTTCGACAGTACCGCATTCTTCTCAGTGTTACGCTACATTATGTCCGCTTACATTCAAGGACATTGCGAACGTAACAAGTCTCGATATCTTTTATTTGCAACTAATAATTCGATACTGATTAATTCCTACCTTGTGCTGGAAAATTATTGAAATTATTTAGCTTCAATAAATTTAAATTTTACATTTACATTTTTTTGCTAAATTATTTCAAAATTATAAGAAATAAAAAATATATATGGAGAAGATTTAGCATCGAGGAATAAGATTATCGGATTAAAGATTATGAGAAAAATAGTTTGAGTATTAAGACATTCTTGAGTTGTAAAATATTTTTATTTTACTAACGGATACTAATATTATACTAGCATTTTTCTATTGTTACATTAGTTATGCAGTAGAAGTCATGTATATTCCAATTTTAACATTAATGTTGAAGATTCGAATTACTATTATGTACTATAGGTCGTATTATGATCGATATACCTAAAGAGAAGGTGACGCATCCCGTTATCGATTCCCGATACTTATGATGCAATCAATATTGTCGATGATATTAACTTGGGATGTGAGAAATGCTTTGTGCATGAATATTGCAAATTTCTAATTTTTCATTGTAAATCGGAGACGTATTTTCTTTCGAAGAAATTCCTTACTTGAAAAGCTTACATCGAATAATACAAATATATTAATTTTTGTAATGTAATAAGTTTTACTACGTAAAGTTATTTTTAGAGAGAGAGAGAGAGAGAGAGAGAGAGAGAGAGAGAGAGAGAGAGAGACAAAGAAAATAAGATTAGCTTTTTGTACAGCGACCTTTTGTTCGATACGGATGCAATAACATTTCTCGTTATCGATATTTAAACGCAAGAAATTATTAGAGATAAAAGTCATGATATATATATATATATATATATATATATATATATATATATATCAGTCATTGATTTCCAAACTTTTCTATCGACGATTGTTATATCTTGATGGTGAATTTCCATCCATTATATTTCAGAGAATTTATCTCGAGGTATAAAACAACAATGTTAACGTTTCACGACGCGATGCATCCAGTCACTTCCGATATTTTTTCCGATGGAAATTCATTACTTCGTCCAATAAAATCGTCGATGGTAAACGCTGTCAAAAATAACACACATGACATGTTTCGTATTATTCTAACGTTCTTTACTTTTATATATAAATATAAATATATAGTATATTACGTGATCTCCGATGAAATCTGATTTCTTTTTCTCTCTCTCTCTCTCTCTCTCTCTCTCTCTTTCTCTCTCTCTCGCAAATAATATAAGAATCCCCAAGATGAAAAACTTTTTTTTTGATATCGTAAAACGAGGTCAAATTGCGTTGGGAGGAGGAAGGTAACTATGCGCTACATTAAAGAAACTTTTTTAGGATCGTTTAATTTACAAAGTAATACAACTTTTTCCGTAATCAAACTTTGCGTTACAATGTACACGTGATTGCTCGATCACTCTCTTTCGATGTTAAATCATCGAATAAATTTTTTTTTCATGTATAATCGCATGACTTCGTTCGATTATAGTCTTTTTTTTCGCTACACGCGTATTACGACGGAACGGACACCCGAGTGTAAACACACTTCCGGCGCTCGAGCTCCATGTGAGATATCGGCTTTATACGCATCAGCGCACGCACTCCCTTTTAAAATCCTATCTCGCAGTTATTTATACGTGCTCGCATAATATAACTTACGGAATTGGGACGTCGATTCGCACCAGGATAACTTGGGATAATTCGAGGTTCGAGCGTGTTTCTCTGATATTCGTCCGCGGCCGGAATTCGAATTCGAAAATGGCATCCGGCATCGATCGCTGGCCGATGTACACTATCGCCCGAAAGTTGAAGCAACTTCGTCAGGGCGTAGCCATCTTGAAGTGAGATTATGCAAAGTATGGTTCTTTGCAGGCACATTTCAACTTTCCGCAATACAAAGAAACATCAAAAGCGGGAAACATCTTACAAATAAATTAAATTTTATTTCTTAAAAAGCAGTGGAATAAACAGTCGGGTACAACCGATCGAATACAACCGCAACTCTATAAGACACAATATTCTTAGAATGTTATATAAATATTAAAAAGAATAAATGACATTCATATAATATTGTAGAAATGTTGTGTGCTTATAGAAAACTAATGCTTTGACTGTTCAAATTGTTATGCTACAATCCTTCATTGATTTAACTTTAAAATATATATTTTTGTTTTGTAAGTGACGAATGCGTTTTCAGCCATTATTTGTCGTGAAACTAGATATTACGTACAATTTAAAAATCGATAAAACTGCGCCGCCCGCGCGTGATTCAATGTTTAACACTAATTGTACTTTTTCGTGAATGGAAAAATGGCACAACGTGAGCGCTACGCGTTCACGTAAAAACAAAAAAACGTGCGTGCGTATTCTCCGATTAATGCGAAACATATGCATCCGTTCTCATTCGCGGAATACCGGACACAATTCTCGGATGAAGAACGCACCGGCGAAGGGCACTGCTCGCACGTTGCCTCGCGAACGCGAGTTTTAACCTTCAGACTCTGCTCTGTTCTTCCCTCGACGCGACCGAAGAAATTAAGACCCGTTAGAAATTGTTTCACTTCGCGCTTGCATACAACGAAGACGAGTATAGGTATTCTGTTCCTCTTTGTTAATATTTTTCTCATACATATATAGATATTTAAATCGATTTCAAATTGATTTTACAGTACGTTAATAGACATATCAATGGAATGATTCATCGCGTCAATCGCATTATTTATCGTATCTTTATCACTCTAAGGCGCAAATTAAAGAGTCTACGTAAAATTAAATAGAGAATCTAGATTTTCCATTTATTTCCATCTATGAAGCTCTTTACAAAAAACTTCTTGGCGACTCTACCCTCGAGAAATTTGTTCATGTGGACGCTGTTAAAGATATTCCAAATTAGTTAACAAATATATCGTTAAACGCCAAGCAGTAATTATGACGGTTGTAACGGCACTGTATTTGCACGTACGTGCGCGTGCAAGTTTACGTACAAGGAGCCCCTCACAGTTTTCATGTCGTCGAGTTACCCGAAGCCTCTGGCCAGCAAATGCTATGAAAGAAGAACGGCGGCAGCGTGAAAGTAAAGAAAGTGGGCCGCTCGAAGTAGTCTTTAACCTAGAAGCGCCGCGATTCTTTTCCTTCCGCTCAATGTTACTCGTCGAAACAATTCGGAAACCTTCGTTACACGACGATTTTATGTTGTTTGTACGCTACATCCCTTGTTTGCCTTTATTTCGCATAATATAATTTATCATGTGACGTCATTCTTCCTTGCGTTTTTATGTCGTTATGTCGCATCACTTTTAGGTCAGCTGTTTCTCAGTTTCATTCTTCTAATAATTGTTAGCATTGATGTTGTAGCTGACCGTTCGTTGGCATATATATATTTTTTATATCACTACGTAAGCAATTTATTATTATTATTATTATTATGATTTTTCTCTATATATTTTATACATTTTTCTATCATATATTGTTTTCTCCTCCCTCTTTTTAATGCATGTTGCAATTTTTATATAGTTAAATCTAAGCTTTAAGACAGTATTAGGTATTTACATCTTCTTTTTATTCAAATTGTTTTTATTCACTCCAATAAAGTTATTGCTATTACGTTATGAACGAGAATATTTACGAGTCAGTATTTGAATATATCTTGAACGAATAAAGATTCTATAATCTATTTTACAATGCTATTGATAACGAGTCCTAAAACAAAAGTAATACATGCGTTTACGTATGTTTAATACATCGTTCTGTGTTCGTAAATTTGTTTTGTATTACACTCGTAATTAATTTGATATTCTAGTTCATCAAAGCCGTCTCGAAACCCCGACAAAGCGTTCGCGTATAATTAAAACCGTTTAAATTGCGCCCTCATGCGCGACGTATTATGCATCGAAGGGTCAAAGCATAAAAGACACGCATATGGCGGCTTAATCCTCCGATTCCGTTCGTACGATAAAAGCGAAGGGCTACCCCGTCGATCGCTTGCTTGGCGGAGCGCTTCGCGAGAGGAAAAGACGATCGATCACTGGATTAGGAATTATTTATAGGCTGGCGCGCGCAGCGCGGCGGCCGATACGACGGAATTTCGCATCGCTTCTCCGATCGCGCGTGTCACTTTTGCCAGCGAGAAACTTTTGTCCGGCAGCATACCGATATTCCGCGTAATGCTAGAATGCAAATTAATCGCCGACCATCACAAGTTCTAGAAAGTCTTGTCGTCAAGGCGATTCTTACGAGTTTGGCACACAGCCAACATCAATGTTGCGTGCGCCCCGTAAACTAGCGGACGTCGAGAAATCACGCGCATTCGATGTAATGAAGAGATGATTTTCTACGCCGATAACCGAGCTTCTAAAAAAAAAAGAGAGAAAAAATTGTAAGAATAAAAATTAAAACGGAACAGATCGAGAAAGTTTTACCAACGTTCGCCACAAATATATTTCCGAAAATATCTCGAGGTGCGAGGGTGTTCCGCAAAACATCGCCAGATGCGTAGAATCGTAGCTTAAATAGTTTGTACTATAGGCATCGAGAGATGGAGAAGCGCGTCCCATTTAAACTTTAACGAAACTCGCGAGACGCATTTTTATTCCGGGATCGAATGAATTTTTATGAGCCCGTTGACTTGTGATCGATATACGTATATACGTACGCGGATAGCGCATTTTAATGAGCGAACAACGAACACACAGAACGAATAATCTCGTCCTCCCCTCTTTCTCTTTCACGCGCGCCTCTCAGAGATACAAGTACATTACAAATTATCTTATACATTCGCTGAGTACGAATAAATTGGTGTAAAACGTAAATACCGTTATATGATAATTTAAAAAAAAATTTTTCTCTTTGTGATTTGATTATTGCTACTCCCTTTCATGTTTTATTTCGTCAATACTATCAAAACTGGAGCGAGATTGGAGAGATCGCGTGACATTATTTATATCAGTTCGAGTTTCATCAACGTAAACGACAAAAGCGTTGCCTTTGTTGATTACGTAACGTAATCACAAAATATTTAGCAATCATTGTTATGAACTTTGTCTTTCTCAAGTTGAATCGTCAGCATTGAATCTTCGGTTTTTCATTTGTATTAAAATTTGATAAACATGAATTGTTCGTTTTTTTTTTAATGATTCTTCGAAAAATATGATAAATTATGCGTAAGATATTAATAACAGTGATCGTTCTTATGATGACATCATCATGTTTGCGATTGACACTGAACTTGGAAACTCTTCGCTCGCTCTCCGTCATCTTTTGCATGTATTAATTATTATTGAAGTCGAATTTCATCATATTTCTATTATTGATTTCAGTAACTCTGCAATAACAATATTTCTTTGCCAAAAGTAATGTTTATATAATAACATTTACATACGAATATTCAATAATCGAAAATGGATTTCTGTTTGAAAGCTGTAATTGAAGTTACACATTACTATCTTCGAAATAAAAGCTATTCATATGTATTACCGTTCATCGCAATATATTCGTCGGAAAAAAAAGTCAAGATTTTATTTACTGCACCCGCGATATTGTAAACCACATCGCGGTGACGTCGAAATTATTTGAACGCCAACATTTTCGATTTTTCGCGACGACCAGACCGATCTCGTAAAACTTGATCTCGCAAGCGCGCTTATGAGATTTTTGTATTTCGCGTAACTTTTTAAATTATCACGCTGCGCGGGGAGTTTACACGCCGCGAAAGAAGAGAGAGAGAACCAGCTACAAAGTTTATACGACGCTTGCACGAAGTTACACGCCGACCGCTACGAGTTGCTACGCAACTGATTAAAAAGCACATTCGTCCGTTGAGAAATGTGTAACGCAAACGAGACAATACAGAACGAAGGAAGATCAGTGGCGTCTCTGTTGATCGGTAGCTCGGAAAATGTGCTCGTGCCCGGAGACCTCCATCGCGATCGATAAAAGGGTGTTCCGTAATTTATTTTATCGTACAGCATCTCCATAACTCCTATTTATTGCAAATGTGCGTCCAAAAGACGCATCTTTTTGCGCACAAAAATTGGATAAAATTAAATATATTAAGTAAAATACAAAAGAGAAAGAATTGACAATATTATGGCTTAACATTTTCCGTAAGGATTCCGATTCGTTTATAAGTTTGAGCGAAATATGATAGCGCGAAGACTTGGACTCGCATACGTAGCGGATATTATAACAAGTGGGGTTCGTGTAACAATATTTGCCGAGCAGCGCGAATTTACTGACACAGACGTGACTTCTTCCGACACTCTAAACAGTCGGTGTAAGCCAGTGGTGCTCGATTTCACTGGTGGACTAAGATCGTAGAATTTGATATACATACATACGTTATCTACTGGAAACATTTGATAATTTGCGATCGTAGATTTATCTAAGAGTCTGTGTGAAATTTCCCGCGCCAGCAAACATTATTGGGGCCAATTATAATCTATTCATCTTTCGTCGATAAATTATCTGCATAATTCAGCTCAACTATTCGCAATTAAAATCTGCAACCTATTTCGAACGACATTATTAGATATTTGAAAAGCAATGGCAACCCAATCTCTTGAGTTAAATAACATTTTGTTATTTTTAACTTTTATACGTGTCAAAATCGATCCATTTCTATTAGTTTTAAAGTAAACAACATTTATATTAATTAATTAACGTATACACTTAATAAATAATAAATAATAAACTAATAAATTTGAGTATAAAATTTAATATATTGTCTTGAGTTGAACGATATATTGAATAGGAGCAGTGGCGATTTATAGAAATAACTCGATGATTAAAAATAACTCGAATTGAATATAATTTGATATCATGATTTTTAACAGTGAATAAACGAAATGTCCGGCGCAAGTTGCGCGGCACAATATGGTATATACTCGGTGTCTCATTTGTCGAGGCATTTATGTCGCGTGCTTGTGTCCTTATGCAAAACCGTGGCCTTTATCTCACGGATATAGGCTCTTCATGCGTCAGTCGCGTGACATGAAACTGCTGCACGTACGAAGGATTCGTGCTCGCTTATATGACGTATGCGATATCTCGGACGCACGACCGAGGAATATGCACATATATATCCTGCACACGGTGGCGAATGCTGTTGCTGATAAGATTACGATAATGGTAGTCTTGACTATGAACGTTTTAAAGTGATAACTCGATTTGTAAAAGTCACCCGTATACACTTTTAAAAATTAAATATAGTATTGGTATTTTACCTTGGAGAACTAACGAAAAAACTTTTGGTTCTTAGCATATTTATATATTTTTTTTAGTAGTTTCTTTGAAAATTAAGATTTTCTTAAAAATGTCATAACGCGTGCACTGACGTACACATTTAATTGTTTTTATATTTATATAACTAATCTTTTTCGATGAAATTCATTTTTTGCTGGATATGCCAAGACAATAATCTTATAATATTTTCTACAATAATGTGCAGCTGTCGAGAATTCGATATTACTCCGTTGACCATCCTCGGCATTCGCATATCCACGTAACCGTAAACGGCGCATTCTAGTCAGCGTCCAACCACAGAAAAGACATCTTCATATTCAATCGAGCTCGATTCTAGAATGAGGAAAAACCTTTGCACTAATCTTAACTACGAGTGTGTGTATATACAAGTACATTTGTGTTTATGTACACGCTTATATGTATATTTTACACGGCTCGTTATAACGCGCACGTGCGCATATTTACGCACAATACCGTCTCTCTCTCTCTCTCTCTCTCTCTCTCTCTCTCTCTCTCTCTCTCTCTCTCTCGTCTTCCTAAAGGCGATTAACCTGTCGATTGGTAGTACGTGGAACATTTGCACACTTTAAATCATTTCTTCATATCACAGTCGACGTAATCGAGAAAGTGTTTAAATCGCGATAGTAATATTTATTTCAACATCTAAATTTTCAAATTAAAAAATGTTTTGAATTTAGTTAAAAATATGGAATAATTATTAACGAAAAGTGAAAAATTTTATTTTATTGACTTTTACGAAATACGCGCGCGCTCGTGCGTTTGTGAATTTAAAATTCAAGCAATAATAAATAATATGAACAATATAAATTTATCTACGACGATAAATTATGATGCATTATTGATGGGCGTAGCGAGTAATGAACACGTTGTTACGCTTGTATTGTATATTTATTTCGGAGTGCTACCTTGGAGCTGCCATATATTCGTGCGTAACGAGTAATGATGCGTAGTTATCACGCGGCCTTTGCATTGCACGACGTGTGTTTGAAAAACATACGGATATACTGAGATACGTAATAATTATCAAGCTCATTTCGTTAGTCTCGAGTCTCAAGAAAAAAGTCGTAGTCATACACATTTAAATCGTCTCAAAAAAAAAGTCATAGGTATGCATACGCATTTAAATCGTGCTGTATAAAAATTTTATTTCGCAAGGTGCGTGCCTTTAAATTATTCGAATTGAGTTTCTCAAGTAAAGTATACTTGGTAAAAGTATACTCGGAATCAAGTCTTTATCTCGAATTTGCGATTAACGCGTAGAATGATGCCTCGCAGAAACATAGAATTTGGCGCCAAGCGGAAACATGTCACATTAGCATGTGAAAGATTCGTGTTAACTTAGTACGAAACATATACACACGTATTTCTGTTCCATCAAAGATGTTGTTCTCAGAAAAATATCAAATGGTATCTTTCAACGAATTTACCTGAGCCAACATCGTGAGAGAGGGGGAGAGAGAGAGAGAGAGAGAGAGAGAGAGAGAGAGAGAGAGAGAGAATAAGGTTGTTTTGAAAGGAAGAATAATAAAACAAAGACGTAAACAAAATGTGACATAATAAGATATATATATCTAATGATAATTTATAAAAGCAGGGTACTGATTAGCTCTCAATATGCATCTAATTACACGTCCTTATAAAACGTCCTTATAAAAGATTCTACTTGGAGAGACACGCCAATTAATAATACAGCCCTGAGTCATTACTTGGCAGAGGCGCGCATGAGAATTATTTAACGACGTACTCGAGTACCAAAGCGCGGCGCGGGCCTCAGTAACGTACGAGCGCTAACGTAACGGCGCTTTAGGACATGCATGGAGTGGAGGATGTTCGCTCGCTCGCTCGCGCGTGCTACTCGCGCGCTTCGTCATAAATTTAGCGCACTGATCTCATTCCACGGTGAATCCGTCGACGAAAATAGCAGCGACTGCCAACTGATGCGCTCGCGGACTTGATGCGACCACGCCGTACTCCGCAGCGGCTCGCGTCGCTCGCGGGGCGCACGCGCTTCGGCGCATTTACCCCTGGAATGCGCGACTGTGTATCGGAAGGGGCAAATCATCCCCCGCGGAACCGACCCGTGTACGAATATCCCGTGGGCGGAGGCGCGGCGCGGCGCGGCGCGGAGATTCTGCATAAAGGCCGATGACTCTTTGTTTTGGGAGAATCCCGCGAGCGCGACGCGACGCCCGCTTTTCTGTCACTGACCTTCCGCGAGTAGAATCGCGCGCGGCACGCGATAGGATGATTCTTGCCTGCCTGCCTGCCTACCTGCCTACCTGCCTACCTGCCTGTCTACGTACCTACCTGCGCTTACCTGCCTGTCTGCGCCAGAGCCGCGTGCATGTTGCTCGCTCTGTCTAGAACGATGTCCCGTTATCCGCGACATCGGGGATTAGCGCGTCTTAACTCCTTCTTCTCAAGCCGCAACACGCTGTGATTCTTGCACCGCAAGTCCGATAGTAATATGAATATGACATCTTTTCTGCACTTTGTACTCGTTTACAACGTATTTTCCGTTCGTATTTTCGATTCGTCACAAATAATGATGACGACAAACTTCATTTTCCATGCAGGGAAACTTTTTTTCAATATCTTGTTCGTTCAAGAGTATTAGTTAGAGAAAACACAATATTTTGCAGAATTTAATCGTTATTGATTTGATGTATGTAAACGTTGAATGATACATTTATTAAGCATATTCGTTTATAAGAAAAATTTATTTTTCTTAGATATAACGTTTCCTCAGAAATCATAATTAATATGGTATTAATATTTTCAGAATTCTTTTATTCGAGTTTTTTTGTATTGAACAGCAGCTTTAAAATTTATGTAGAATAAAATTGCATATGCTCGAGAACAAGCGACCCAATTAAAAAAGAATCCAGATGTATAACAGATAAGAATGAAACGCTTAAAGATAATAATTGGAAGCAGTCGTCATCGAGTCGCGTGACAAGCCGAGTAAACATAAAGATACTCTCATGTTGCGTGGCATATATCCAAAGACAATCCGGCGGAGTCCGAAGCATATTCAAAGTATATATATACCGTTTTGCGTAGCTTACGCATCGTACAAAATATGTATCAGAGACGGAAAACGCGACTAGATTGACGCGAACAGATATAAGCGCACCGGAATAATTATTAACACACTACGTTTATTACGTCAACGTCTCTCTGCTGGGCACGCGATGACATGCATCTTCGCGGAAATTCGCTGTTCGTTAGCGTCATCACTGACACCTCGTTCATGTTTCTTCGTTCCCCGAGATTGGCGCCTAACCTCGGTTATGACACGCCTTGAAACGATCGAATTCTCCTTTTGGTTCTCGCGGAAATTGATGGTTAAATTAAGAAAAATGGTGGCTCATCCCGAGTATTCGTTGCGAGTTAAGTTGCGAAAATAATCGAAATTAATTAAATTTTGAATCGTGAGAGAGATTCAATTTTTAAGTAAATAATTATTGGATGATAGGAGATGAGAGAAAGGTAAAATGATCATTCTGAGGTGCCGTCAAAAGAAAGATTTTGCTATGAAAATATTAATTGGACATTTGATAGCAATATTTGCCGATATACGTCTATGGCATATTGTAACAAATGTACAAGAGTTGCTTTTAGGAGCCATTGTGTCAGAGCACAATATTAGAATAAAGCATCATTTTGCGAAATTATCAGCACTGCCAAGATGTAAAGGAGGTCAACGAAGGACGCACGCGCGCGCGCGCGCGCGCGCATGTTGGCGTGTGACTATAATTTAATGAATGCATGATTTAATTAGTCGTAACGCGCGGCTACGCTCATGCTTTTGTCACGATATGTTTAACAATCTTGATAAAGATAACACCTTTATATATCATTGCAGCATTTGCATAGTTTATTTTATAATTTATCAATGCAGCCGATAACGAAAATAACAGTTAATATTTGATAAATAATAGTACGTTTATGTAGCAACAAAATAACGGCGATCCTAAAGTTGAAGAGGAAAATATATAGTATAAGCGTTCGAAATGCATGAGCATGAACGAATTGCTAACTGGCCTAGAGTTTATATTCTACTTATTAGACCTTGCCTACATAAAACTTCAACTTCTCGCGAGTAAGTCGTTGAAAGGAGTTGAAATTACACACAATTCAAATTACTCTTGAATTATTCGAAGAAAAGCAATACCTGATAGGATCATTAGAAAAAGAAAAAAAGATTTTTGGGCAGCTTGCGTCTAAAATCCGTGTAGAACTTGTAAACGTATATACGTTCATCTTTTTTATTAAGTTTTTAAATGTTTAAAGTTGATTTATTACTATTTATAACGGCAACATTTTATCTTAGGCAATTATTTCTAAATTTTCAATCTTTCCATTTACGAATTATTTATGTTGCAATTAAAAAAAGTATTTCTTGAAAAATTTATGTGAATTCGAAAGATATTGTCGATAGAATATTGATAAGCGAAGGAATATATTTTTATAGGGAACGATTCGATGTTTATGCGAGTTGTGAGTGCCATTATCGTATGAGAAAAACACGATATATAATACTGTTCTCTAATTCATCAAGTCGTCGTTTCGACATAATTTGTGTGTCGGTATTACGAAACTTTGTTTAATCACGCGATATCGCGTTTAAAACTCAGACGGATTTCGCGCTCGTGGAATCATAAAAGGATTGGATTGTACGGGACTTTTTCTCTACAACATTCGCCACGTAACGTTAATCTATTTTAACATTTGGCCTCAATAGTTTTTAATCCCTTCGATATTGGCAAGAACGTTACAATAAAAAAAAATTATAATTCCAACGAATGAAATTATTTTTGAATGTGTAGTAATCTTCGAATAAGTAAAAATTGCACAAGACTGTAATTAATGTGCAAAATATATCTCACAGCAATTTATTTAATATCAAAAGGATTGATAACATGTATTCAGTATCCGATTTTTCTAGTCATTATTGTTCTTTCTTTGCTGGTTATCTTACGAGCGTAAACGCATGAAAGAATTGTACGCACACGTTATCAGCATTACGGCCAATTACCGATGTAATTGGCCGCAAATGCCGTAATTGGCGATCATTAATTTGAAGATCTGTCGAGATTTACTGACAATACTGACAACAATAGCTGGAGAGATACAAGTCTCGTGTAATTTGCCGTACGATCGATTTGAATGCCGATAGGCAGACGAAAAAGCGCGCGGGCGTGTACGCACGCACGCACGCACGCACGCACGCGCGCACGCATGCCGCACGCACGCACGCACGCACATACACAAAGATTGAAACGTACGTTGCACGGATATAATACGCGAATCGAGCATGTGCCGCCTCGCCGGGCTATGACTATCGATATGGGTCTGATTGCGCGAGATAGCCTAGCCCCAATATTCGACTATATGAACACGGTGGGTGCGGAATGACTATCGCGCGTTCGTAGAAATGCAATGACACGCGCCACCAGTCGATGGAATCGAATAAAACGCTCATGGTTATGCTATTGCTACGTGGGACAAAGAACCCGTTTAACACTTGCTCGAAAATAGAAGATGAATTTAGTTTATGGATGATGTTTTCATCTCTCCCCCCCCCCCTCTCTCTCTCTCTCTCTCTCATCGAATCAACATTTTACAAAAGATGTTTCTTCCAAGTTTGAAACACGATTTCGCGAAAAGAGAAATAATTCCGTAACGTTAACTGAAATTGTATAGAGAATTGTGTAATCTCTCTATTATATTATTCTCTATTATATATTTTATTTCATTACTGCTCCTGTACGTTGTATTTCATAAAATGCAATTAAAAGAATAATGTCTATATAAACAATCAAATGAAGTGAATGAATATCCAATTACGACACTTCCGAAAAAAAGACTTGTAAGTAACGGCGTGTAAATGTTGGCAGGTAAGAGTATATCATATTGTAAAATCTACCTAACTTAATGCCGAGAGCGACCGTCTGAAAAATGACAAAAGGCTTAGGATTTGTCTCTTAGTCTAGGGATGCTAGGGAGCTTTGAATTCTTTAGTTCTATCCTTGAAAGGAATCGTTATTCATTGTTATTTCCATACAAAGATCATGACTGAGCCTCATGACATTGAGAAACTAAACCTTAAAGACACTAGTTTTCGATCTGTCATTCCACACTATACATGTTTAAAGTTAAAATGAAGCTTCGTTGACTTGGATAAATGATTTAAAAAATTCCAACAATGTCAATAAGACTTAACCAACGGTTAACCGATCTTTTTCTCGACCTGCATTATCTATAGCTGCTCGACTATGATCTAGAAAAAAATAGGTAGTCGCTAATCAGAGTTAGTTAACTCCGTAAAAGTTAAAAATAGTCGATGAGAAACTATTCATTGTTTTCAATCTTTTCTACTCACTGTGTATCAGACAGAATTACTTACAGCTTCAAGATAAATAGTTTCAGAATAAAATTACATATGTTTCATGTACGCAGTCAATTTTTGTTATCTATTAGGTGTTGGAATTAATTCGTAGCGTTTTACAAGAGATGGGAAGTGATGGGAAGTACTTTCATTAATGTATTTTTTAATGCTCATGTGAAATAAATAACATTCTTTCATTAAAAAAACGCTACGAATTAATTCCAACACCTAATATATTTGAGTTTGTATCTTATTGAGCCATTTTTTCTCTGTGTGCGTCACATCTTTACATAGGAAAGGCTAAGTCTAGTTGATTATAAATAATTAACCCTAATAATACTCTAATGATGTTTTTAATATAAATTCTATAAGAATTAATCGCTTACTGATTAGAAAATCTAGTATGCCATAACCAAAATATGTCAAATATTAAATGTTTTTCGGTAAAAAATTACATATAAACAAAATATATACATTATATTTTGTTAGATAAATTATATATTTTTTCAAAAAAAATTCAAGATTTTCGATATCACAGGCATCCATGAATTCATATCTATGATTTATTCTCTCTTATACCTGATTTACAATTCTTTTTCTGTCTCTGTAAGATAGTCTATATAGACACTCCTCACTGAGGATATAGCATCTCGTTTGTACCAGACCATATCTAATACAAGAATTTCCGAAAGCGTTTCAAAGTCCCTTAAAAATTCGTTTCGTTTTCCACTTGCTCTTGGTGCTTTACATCGTCGAAGAAAGATGGGCATGGCAACAAGGCGAACGACAAGCGACGCCGGCGTCTCCTGACCAGCTGGTGGAATGCGTGACGTCACGAGCCTACTATTTACCTACACTAATGTGCTACAAACACGTTTTACCCTTTATCGTCGATACACTCTCGCTCTTGTACACCGGTTCTCTCTCTCTCTCTCTCTCTCTCTCTCTCCCTCCCTTCTCTTCCCTTCCCCCTCTCCTTTGCCACCATCGTCTCGACGTCGCGCGACGACTCTCGCTCGACACACATACGGCGTGCGCACGCCTACATGAGAGCGTGTGGCACGAGACCTAAGCGAGCGATGAAGGCACGATTACCTTTGTGCGAACGATAGCCGAAACACCATGCTTTAGTGTCGCTGGAATTTCAAATATAATCATTAACGCGGTCGCCGGTACAGATGTTTCGGACGTGTAATTCTGTACGATACTGTTTCGGTAGCACTAGCGAGCTGACATAGCGAATTGTCACTGCGACAATTCGCATGGTTGATATATATTCGTAATATTGTGACAAATGCTATAGTGAGATAGAAATAGTCGAACAGCAGGCAAGCGAATTTTGGAAGGCCAAGTTGAATAATACTAAAATGCACTGAATCATACGTATTAATTAATTACCAACTTATACACATACACATATATATATATATATATAAATGCATTTATATAAATCCAAAAAGTACATGTATATTAAAAAAATAGATACATATACATGCATATATTTTTTAAATAAATAATATACATATATGTATACCTTTTTATTTAAAAACACATATATATGTATATGTTAGGCATAGGAAAAATAATGAAATTCGTTAGA
This sequence comes from Acromyrmex echinatior, assembly GCF_024713525.1. Lineage (NCBI taxonomy): Eukaryota > Metazoa > Arthropoda > Insecta > Hymenoptera > Formicidae > Acromyrmex > Acromyrmex echinatior. The sequence continues at coordinate 7,331,516 of NC_141853.1, read as the reverse complement.
TCTGATTAATATCGAGATTAATATTAGAAATTCAAAATTCTCGAATGCTACAGCAGTTTCGAAACGATACATTCAAACATTTTGGGGGTAACTCATTGATCTCTGTTCAGTGTATAACGAGTGAAAATTATGTATCTACACCGCACACATTAATTTGCTCGAGAGAAGCGCGGAAGAGATATCTATTTGACGCTAAGAATACAAGGTTACTCTTGATATCGGGTGCATATGTACCATAGACAAGCGCCTGGCTGCGCAAGACTTACGGAAATATTTACGATAGGACTGTGGTGAGCGAAGGCAACTCGTTCAACGATCGTGAGCAAAGTATTGGCTCACAATCAGTCTCAATCCCATCGCTACACGTGCTACACGCGACACATCGGAGTATCGCGTCACACGCTCGCACGCGCACACACACACACACACGACACGCTAGCGCGCAAAGCCAAAGCGTCCCCCACTCCTCGCCAAGTTGCGAGAGTGGGGGTAGAGCGGGACGACGGCGGGGATAGTCGAGTATCGACGACACGAGCCGATTCGTCCCCACCACGTCGTTTCGGATCTCCGTTGGCGCTGTATAGAGCCAGCGGACTAGAGAAGACGTACATCGGGTGGGGATAACATCTGCTCTTAGCGTGATTGCCGTGTATCGATGTGGCTTTATGGCGCGCGGCGAGCTGCGGGCAACAAAGTAAACGTATGATCCTTAATGTACCATACCGCCGCGAAATTCGAGGCCGTTGCGACGCTGCGTAACACGCGCGCCAGCGCGCTCGCGGAAGGTCACGAGAGAGTTGTTCCGGATAGCCAGAGCTTCGATTGGTCAAGAGAATCGACGAATGTCTGTTATTTTTATGTCGGCTCTCTTTACTGCGACGTACACATCGCGGACACGCACGTGCCAACGATATGTTTATCTATAAGTTCTGTTCGCCAATTCTAATGCGACCTTTGAAAGAATGATTATATTATATATCGTGCCTTTTTATCATTACCAAAGAGAAATTTTAGATATTGATCGTAACGAATAAAGGGTATTATATAAATGTATATGCGGAGAATGAGAGTAGTGTGACAAAAAAATTGAAATATCGAAATATGAGTGGAAAACATTTTATTGGCATCTTGGAGTAAACTCTTCATTGCGTCAGTTTCTCTTTTAAAAGGAATGTAATATTTAATAATATGCGCTAGATAATTACACGGTGTATCGTAATTAATCAATTAAAAGTTTAAAAGCATCAGTAATTCTACATCCATCGCGCGCTCTCGTCTCGCTTCGAAATAAACATGGATGATTCTGCATTTTTACTGTATATTCATGCATTTGAATGGTGTGCGGATCATCGCGTACTATTCAAACATGGAAATGTAATACCTTATCGATTTAATTCATGAGTATGTTGACGATTACAATTTTGAAGAGTTTTCAGAAAATAGGAATCTTTTATTTTAATTTCTATTATTCATAGCATATTTCTACATAACATAGTGTGTTTCTCTTTTTAAAAGAGGCAAATTATATAACTAAAATTGATAATTTATTTATCAATTAAAATCTAGAATATCTAAATCTTCGCATATATTACAAAAAGTTAGTTACTCATTTACTCGTTGGGATTATCTTCGACGATTTGGCGGTGACGCACTTTTTTTGGCAGATTATTTGCGCCATAATCAGCCTTTGTCGTGAATTATCTGCAAATAATGTGGCGCGAGGTGCGATACGTGAAATCAGTGATTCGGAGAAAGTATTACGACCATAATGTCGACGTCGAGGTCGACGTTGGTAACGACGTCTGTTGAGACGTTCTATCTACTCTGCTTTCCCGCGTTCTTGATGTTACGGAACCTGTTAGCGACGACGCAATAGCATACGCACATTCCGCGCTGCAGTGAATCCGAGCGGATTTCCGCTTTCGTTAAATTCTTTAACCTGTTACGCGATCTTTAAGCTTAAAGACAACGCAGCTGTTATATACAAGAAAATAAAGCTTCACAAATCTGTATTTTTGTTTCCAGATGTCTGATAAGCGATACGTCATTATATTGATACGCACGCATCTAAACTACGAAGTTGAAATATCGGCAATGATAGCACAAATATTTTTTGATACTGTTTATTTACAATATTCTTTACATAGGCAATGCAAATTGTTATTTACAATATTTTCTACATAGACAATGCAAATTGTTATGCAATGTATAATTTCTCTATTTTCTTCTACTAAATTCTAATCATAATTTTTTTCTTTATTTAACAAAATTGAATTATTTCCTATTATTATACCACGATAATATTATTTAATTCGCGAAACGTATCGCAAAAGGTTACAACAAAAGACCAATAACGCGGTCTATGTAAATTAAAATACTTGTTCACTAACTATACTGTACCGTGAAACTTTCATAATTTCTTTTATCGTCGATTCAGTTTCGATGTTTCGCAGAACTAAAGTGGTAATATTATGACGAGCTTTTTGACCAATACTTTTAACCAATCACGTTTTCCTTTTTACCGTTTTCCTCTTTACTGTTTTAACGATTGGCTGACGAAGTAGCACGGCAAATTATCTGAAAATGATGGATGTTGGAGGAATCTTAAGGGAACAGGGAAAAGTTGCATCCTCTCTTCTCGATGTATCGTGGGAATGGCGGAGAAAACAAGCGGAAAAGAGAAGCTCACGTTAGCGGGTAAAATATAATATCATATGGCTGCGTGAAAAGAGAGAGAAATCTTATTAACTTACAGTCGATCTAAAATATTTTTACTTACTTGTTTATTTATATATTTATTACGTGAAAATGCTTATATAATTATGAAAGTGATCTAAGTAAAAAAAAAAAAAAGAATTTATTTCATATTTTGTATAATTACAATGTGATTATACCAAATATGAGATAAATTATTATGTTTCATTTTTTTATTTAGACTACATTTACAATTATCGGTACGCGGTTACGAAATCATTACACTTATGTTTAAGTCTTTGTTTTCGTAAAAATTTTGTTTTTGCTTTAATGTCATGTTAAAAGGGCAGTTTCGACCATTATTCACAAGACGGAAGTTGGCGTATTCTTTCGTTAGTCAAACTGTCTGAACTCGGCGATTCCACAATCTCGTTCTAAATACGATTTTTTTTCTCTGTCACATCGATGTCTTCGTTTATTGCAACTGTGAGAGAAAGTCGTTCGAATAGTCACGGCCTATTTAGTCGCGCAGGTCTATACAATCTCAAAGAGAACATATGTACGCTCTCTAAAACAGTAGAATAACAGAATACACTGGTATCGCTATTTTTTCACAAAGAGAAGTGAAGATACCAACTATAGATCTTAATAGGATATCGCTATATAATAATTAAATCGTAAGGAAAAAAATTGACATTACACATAATTAAGAGAAATTTTTTCAAGTTTCAATTAAATATAATGAATTTAAATTGAATAGAAAATAACTAGTACGTAAATTCAACCGATTCTGAGACGTGGCGATGATTTAATCAAATCAGATAATTTTAGCAAAGACTCGAGTAGGTTCGAAAATTCCGAAAAACGACATAAAACTTCTCTCATCGTAAGCAGACCCATTTCCATGTAGAACGCAGTACCGTTCGTTTTGCGAGCTGTTACGATTTTCCGTTCCTTTTCCGGCTTCTTCGTCTTCCTCGCGAAGCTGAAAGACACGCCATTCTATTCCAGGACGTCGTATAGGAGCTTCGTTACCCGCCCAACGACAACGAAATTCTTATCGTGATAGAGCCGATATATCGATTGCTCGCATTCCCGCGAAAGGGAGGCTTGGCACGACACTATAGGGGAAATATCTTAAGTAAACGTCGCCTCGGATGCTGATCGCGACAATACGCTTTATTTATTCCAGAAGAGTAAGCTCTTATTTGTACACTCGCTTTGCAAACTTTACGAGATATTAACAGCTACAAAAGCATTGCGTCGATGTACGTCGCGTTACAGTGCGTTGAAAAGATTTATTTTTTTTTATCGTTTGCGATTACGAGTGAAAGTTCTTGCGTGTAATTAGAACAAACTTGTTGGAATCCTCATCTACAATCAGAACTAGATAGATCACTATTTAGGTCTCTGCTAAATTCATTTACAGTTTTCTATGCATTTTGAAACGCAACTTATTTAATCAGTTATTAAGAATTTTTTCTCCCTCTCTCTATCTTTCTTTCTCAAAAAATTATTATATAATACACAATTTCAAATAAAGCTGTGAATACATATCTCGTTAATTGTAAATGTAAAATAATAGTGCTATATAAATATCTCCAATAGATTGAAAAGATTAAAGCTTATTTAGCATTATTAAGACGAAAACGAAAATCATAAAAAATCAATTTCGGCTTAAATGAAACATCTGTAAATACAGCTATAATCTGTCGATACTACTTTTTACATCAAATGTATGTCTTTCTTTCGAAACGTTAGCGACATTTTTTTATAAATCAATATCGACGTTTTATATTGACAGCTAATTTTATTATCGTGTAAATCTTTATACTTTCTCTTTAAAGAAACTTCTCGATTTACGAAATTAATTATTTATGATAATTTATCTATGAGTTTGATATGCGACACGTAATGTTGATACTTCACAGTTTCCGAAATCTTATCTGTATTGGACTTTTTGCATCAACAGCTTTACGTTTCGGCTCCAGAGTTAAAGTTGGACAGGCTTATTCTACGAGATTAATACATCATCCAATGATATGTGAGATAAATAGAATATACAGATGTAAATACAGAGATATGATGGCAGGCGTATTTTAATTAAATCATTGATTTAGTCTTTTAAACAAGCAGATTTGTTGCTTAAATGAATATATCTGCTTAACATCAAAATCCGATGTATTTGCATTTAATAATGTAATTATTCATGAAGAGTAAGTAATTCTTTTGCGACTTATAATTATACACGATAAATTCTATGCGTAAAAAATTTTTGAACTTAACTAGATTTTATCGTAAATACTAAATAATCAAAAAAGTGAGAGAAGTATGACGATATTAAAATTAGCTGTTAATACATTGATATCGATTTGTAAAAAAATTGTATCGTTGACGTTTCGAAAGAGAAACATGCACGATATAAAAAATAGTATTGATCCTTGTGCATCGTGTAATTTAATATGTATATACATTTCTTTTATGTTTCTCTTTGAAAACAAAATCATCAATATTATTTACGTATTTATTTGGAAGGAATAATTGGTGTATAGACCTTTATGATAACAGATAAAGTTTTATGAAGATTCTTGACGTTTGACTTTCAACTCTGTCGCGCATATCAGTTACTTTACGACGCACTTGAAACCGCTAGTTAATAACCCATCAGCCAGCCAATGTTCAAGCGTACGTTCATTACACGGAATGTCTAGGAATTATCACTCTTTATCATTATATAATTTCCCCATTCTTAAAGCAAGAAAAAATATAGGAATTACAAATTAAGAAATTACAGTAATTTCAACATTTTAGAAACAATTATTAATCCGTTTGTACAGATAGACATTTAAAAAAAATAATTTAAACTCTGCAATAACTTTTTCATTATTTCAGTTATGTAAACAAATAGATAAAATGCCTTTTCAATGTCTGTCTTATTATGGATATCCAATATTAATTTAAAACGTTTGAAAGCGTTGCTCATTACGATTAATTTTCCAATACACACGTTGAGCATTCATTCTTCAAGTAAACTTCCGTGCGCCACACATTATTTTCTAATTACTTAAATAGGTATTGAATAGGTAACTCAAATATTATTATATTTAATTGTGGCGTAAAATAACACATTTCAAAATAACACAACGTTAATGTGGCTTCGGACAATAAAAAATAGATAGAAAGATAGAGAGAAAGAGAAAGGAGGGAGGAAAGGAAAAAAAGAATCCCTTTTGAAATGGACAATACGATGGAACGTCACGCCAACAGCTAGCACTCTCGCGGATCATCGTCCGCGAGATTTATTTATAAGCGCGTGATTTCTTTTTATCCATTGCATTCCTTCCAAGGCCCCGAGAAACGGAGAACGGATCGGGCAACGGGCCGTCGTCATGGCCGTTCGTTCATTCCCGCGTGTAGTACCGCGCGAGATCGCTTTCTATCTCTCTCTCTCGCTCTCTCTCTCTCTTTTATTATCTCTCTCTCTCTTCCCCGCTCGCTTTCGAGTCTCTCTCGTTCAATATGGCACCGCCCGCCGCCACCACCGCCGCCACTACCCTACCACCACTCTGCCGACGCTGCCGACGCCGGACGTCTCTCGTTTCGGCGGAATATCGATAGCGTACGTCGACCGAACGACGGGGTACGCTCGAATAACGCTCACGAATTATGAGCTGCCGCCCTACACTACTACGCCGTTACGTGATTATCCGAGTTATCCGGAGCATACGTAATATGGCTATTGACTGGCGCACTCCCCGGATGCAAAAGTGTAGCAAAACGCGGGACATTCCGTTCTCGCTGCATCGCGCTTTTACTAAATTAGCTCGATTACTATCAGCTTTCTCGTGGAAAGTGGAGAAAGAATTATTAAACGTTATACAAACATACGCGCGCGCGCACGATGTCTGTGATACTTGAGTAGCCAGGTCTATACATGTCGGATGAAATATCATCGTAGATTAGATATCTATAACAATTACAGTCACTCAAAAATCTCTCGAGATACATATATATATATAGTATATGTTGAGTATATGTATATATATATATATATATGTGTGTATTATTGAGTATATTTATATATATATATATATGTGCGTGTGTGTATTAGGTTCTATTAAAATGACGTTAATCCGCAACTTAAAGTCATTTCGTTTAAAAAACTCAAGTTACGCAAAATCGGAAAAGCCATTAAGATTTCTAATGCAACTGTAAATATATTTCTTCGCAAAAGTTTCGATCCTCGGAACTAATGTTTCTGCAATTAAATTTTTCGAAACACATACAAGTTTCTATCTCGTTAAGATGCAATGAAAATTCACCCGGTATAGTGATGCGAACATGGTTGTAGTGAGAAACATCGTTTACGGTTGTGCACCGATCGAAGCTCGTATTGTGGTTTTAGGAGGGTAGTTCACCCCATTGCTGCCGCTTTCAAACAGTTGTGACTAAATCGACATTGTTACTAAATCGCCATTAACTTTTGGCAAGTGGTATGACCAGAGTGTTATTTATACCACGAATACATAGAGATATTGCTTAAAACAATTGGATTCCGCAGTACACAAACTATTAGAAAATAGGTATATTAATGTCGCATTTCGTTTCTGTATAGATTTTACTCCGTTTAACTTCAATGAAGATATAATTGAATTCATTTTTCATTTTTCATAATTATAAGTTTAACAAATATATATTTGATTTCATCTATCAAATATAATAGGGTCTAATAACTATAAGACTCACGAACAATATTATTGCTGATGCCCTTTCAAGTGCTCTACTTATACTTATAATTTTATATCTTGCACGTCAATAAACGTTTGTTATTATTATTCATTTATTTAATGTATTCTCTAAATTTTTTAGAGTGGAATCTCAACATTCCAAATAGTGAAAATTAAGCCAGTCTTGAAAAAGGGTGACTCAATTTTTAATCTTTAAAAGTGAGATTTCATTCTTCAGAGTGAGATTCTAAAAGTGAGACTCTAAAAGTTTTAGAGAGTATAATATATATCTTTTCTATTTTTTCATAATACGTGAGTAATATAACTCGAGAATACGCGTGCGCGAGATATTATTTCTGAATATGATTCAACGCATTTTTGTTTGGAAGATTAATATCGTTAATTAACCATGTGCTATATTGTTCTCTTTTGATGGCTCAATAAGAAGTTGTGTGTACAAGAGAATCTAAATTTAGTCGAGTTCTGAGCTTTGTTTAATTGCCAAAGACTACACGACGATGATAAATATCCAGTGCGTGACATGACACGTTTCTTCCTTGATAAAACGTAGTCGAGAATCACATTTTTTCACGTATTGTTCTTTGAACAATCAATAGTTTAACAACTCGATATCATTATTATATATTGCGTTAGTAATAACTGTGCGAATTATCCTTATTTAAAAGTTAGTTCTAAAAATTACTTATACAACTTGATTTCATTAATTTTTTTTACTTTTACTTATGTTTTAAGCAATGTTAATCGCAATTCACGATCGAAACGTCGTAAAAAACATGCTGATGCAATTCAAATTTTTTATAATTGGAATTTTTTATAATTGGAATCTATTTAACATAACCGGATTATAAAATTTCAAAAGAAAATTCCGCTTATCCTCTGTCTGCCAATTGGTGGAGCAACTTTAAGTACAGACTCAGATCTTATTGCGACGCAAAGTATGAGTTATATCATCTCTGAACGTTTGAATTTAGTTAGAACGCCTTTAAAGAAAGAATTTCTTCTTCTGTACGTCATTATAGATAAATCCTCGAATTTTGGAGATTTAATTTATCTTTTAAATTCAAATAAAATTTATCTATTGCATTAAGACGATTTATAGGATTAAAGCGAAATTAACAAGGTTAATAGTAACGAAGAGGAATGTACGCGTGATCGGCAGGATGACTACAATGTGATAGCATATGTAATTAAATGATTGGGGGAGAGGGGAAAGTTGGACGGGCGATGGTCGTGAAGGGAAAGGGTGAGGAAGAACTCTGGAGAGAAGGGGGGAGGGGGGGGGGAGAAGGTAGAGTTTGCGCTTGCAAGGCGGACTTGGCGCGTCAGGTTAGGTAACGCGTATCCATGACGGTTTTTCCCCCGCGGAGAAAGTTAGTCTAGGCGCACTTCGACCGTAAAATCGCTTCTCGGTGTACAGCGTCCCCTTCTTCCTCCCCCCTCTCTTTCTCTCTCTCTCTCTCTCTCTCTCTCTCTCTCTCTCTCTTTCTCGTAAGACTACTTATCTAATCAAACATTTTTCCTAATTTCGTGTCGTTATTCCGTTCTAATTCTTTTTGATTCTATGTGAGATATTAAAAAATTTGAATTAATTGATGCTTTCTCACAAGTCACTTTTTTCACTCAGATTAAGACGCGAAGATTTATGAGACAAATTTATAGTCTTCATTTTTTTTGTTATATTCTCGTTAAATATTTTTATTATAATTTAATTTTTAATTTTATTTACACAGACACATTCATATTTATTAGATACGTTATACAAAATCCGATCACTTTTTTATGGACTACTCGATATTCGACGATCGTTGTATAATCTTCGTGACTTGAAATTATTCCGACGATGTTATACAAAAACTAGATGAATTTTTCTCTCTACTTTCTCTAACTATCGCATCATATTCTGCAAAAATGAGTAAATCTCTCTTCCTAAGATCGCACAACAATATTCGGATTTTTGTGATATAACCCTCGACTTTCAATCGCATCTTTTTATATATTCGTCAAATTAACTCTAACATCAAAATACGAGACTTGATTTGGTAAGACACCTCATTTTCTGAATGATCGAAACGCGCTATTTATTTATTTGACTTTATCTTGCATTTAGAATCTCGCATAAATATATAAATCTTTATATATAAATTTTATTTTGTTTTGGCATAGTCTCAGAATTTAAGCATTTCTCATATTTTATTTGATCTCTCCAGTGGACAGAATATAAATCTCGCGCGTGTAAAAGTCGTTTATGATTATAGTTAAATCGCTCGAAGAGGCTTGCTGAAGCTTTACTTTCGAGAAACGATCGTAATTGTTTTCGTGGCCGCGTTGGCACGCCGTCGTTCTCGTAGAGTCGAAGAATCGAAAAGTTTCCGACACGAACGATCGGTTTAGCAACAAGTGCGGCGGTCACTGAATTCCTTGGACGCAACCAGCTTGGCGCGATGGCCATCTTTGTAAGCGCGGGGAAGTACTCGAAGCGACATCTTTCAGTAGCGTAGCGAATCCTCGCTTTTGGCGATCATTTCCGGGTACGCGCGCGAAATGACTCAAACGCGGTCATTCCTAGAAAACAGTTACTCCAGATTTTATGTATGACACAGAGCGGAAAACCCGATGTAAGTCATAAAAGCTTTAAATGAAATGTTGCAAGTTAATTAACGATACAATTTCTAATGCACTTGTCTTATAGATGTATGAAATGAAAATCGATCTCTGAGCCTTGACACGCTCGTTCTAATCGGCTTTCTTGAGATGCGTGGCGTGTACGCGATCTATTAAGATCTATTAAGAAAGACTTTCTACAAGAAAACAGATGATCGTGACTATCAGCTAATCTCAGTGGAACGGCGGAACAATTTTCATGCGAAAGTGTCGAATCGGTTAGAAATTGAGAATTAGCGAAGATCGCAAACGAACGCGATTACTTATTCTCGTCGAAAACTGGAAATGATCTCACAGTCACTGGGAAATAAATGAGATGAATGAGATTTCACATATTTGTCCACGAAAATATTCTTTGAAAATTTATGAAATCGAGAAACAAGAGGTATTTTTTGTGTCTGTTCGATTTTTGTTTGTACAAATTTCTCGCAAGTTCAACGAATAAATCATATACTATATTTTATTATTTTCCAAAATGAAATTTGTTCTAAGAAGTGAAAATATGTTCGTGAATTTTTAGAAATTTTTTGAATTATTTTAAGTAGATAAAAAAATAGACGGCGGATTTCGGATGATGAGGCACTGTTTTGTGCCTGGTATCGTAAGGATTAATACAACGATATCAAGATACCTTTCATGCCTTTGTTATTTGATATTCAATATTCTATATTTTATCTTAAGCCCAAGGTAACGTCAACGTTACGAAAATGTACGTCAAGGCTTAAGCGTCGTAAAATTAACGCTCTTGCACGCGAATGGAGTAAATAATCTTTTTTCGAAAACATTTGGATGCACAAAAAGCAGGGAAATCTTAAAGATTCAAGAAATCAAACGTATGAAATTTTCACTATAATAAAAGTAATCGACGATGCAGGCAACCGTTGACGCGATTTTACCGATTCGCGCAATGATTCGCGAAATAAGTCGATGTCATTGTCGTCATCATCATTGTCGTTGACGACAACGACGACGATATGATTATAAAACGCTGTGATAACGGTACACGTATTTTCTCCCCTTCCGACAACGAAGCGATGGAAAGACGGAAGCATCGTGTAACTGGGTCAGTCGCAGACGACGACGATGACGATAGGGGAAAAGAAAAAGAGACCTCTTGTCCATCATTGGCGTAGTAAACGAGCGCAATGCACGTAAGTGCGTAAACGCGTATTTACGTACCGCTAACCAGCCTTCTAAAGCCGCTTGCGTGTTTTACCGTCTCCATGTACCGTTATGGGACGTTAGAGTTAATCTCTCTCTCTCTCTCCCTCCCTCCCCTCTCCACCCTCTCTTTGTAACAAACATAAAAATGTTTTGATGCTACGTGTAAAAATTTCTGTTAAGTTATAAATAGTAATGAGATACATTAACGATCGTGAAGATCTATTAAAACATATAAAGAATAATATGTTCGATAGAATACTTTTTTATGGAGATACTTTATGAGTTTGCGAAATACAATAAATACACTAAATGAATTGTTGCATGCTGAAATTGTTACTCAATGAAAAATAAATTGGCATTGAACACCCAGACAACATGCCTAAAAGATGTCACGAAGACATTATAAAGAGGTCATCTAGACAATGTTGTTTAGACATTCTTTTTAGATTATTATGATTCACTGAATATTTTTAGAGATATTGATGCGAGTGACTGACTGTTGAATTACTAAAAACTAGTTTCAATAGTTTTTTAACCGATAATTTTTAATGACATTTGTCTACTATTTGTAAACACATCTGTTTACAAATATACAATATATTAGTTGCGATAAAAGTTCACGAGTTCCATCTACTTCTTTCGTACATAAAAAAAAGTATAGTACTCTTATCATAAAGTAACGTTTCACATCGCACAGTATTTTATATTTGATTTTGTCGTCGCGAGAAAATATCGCTTTCGCGATATGTAAGAATATGTGTATTTGGAAGTGTATAACAAAACACTCAAGTCCTCGAACCTAGCTTTAATGGATAATATAGTTACAAAGATAGTAGTAAAAATAACTTTTTGATTTTGCAGATTCTAAAATGAGATTAGAAGAGGATCTGGTGATCCGCAGGAGCCGACCCACGATGATCTCTGCCAAATATCGCGCCCGCGAGGAACGTCGTCGTCTGCTCAAGATTTCCGCTGTCAAGCTGAGGAGGATCGAGGACCCTGAAGCGAGCCTGTGCCGATCGGTTCTCATAAATAACGCGGTACGACGGCTGCAGCGTGAAAATCGGGACGAGAAGACACGGAGTTACGGTACACTTCCAGTAGTGGCGTCATACATGGACGACGCTAGTAAGGAAAATAACATCGCCGGGAGTCTCATCGCCGATGTAACGGACGAAGAAACTTCTTCTAGGAAAAGGTATGACACTGGCCAAATACAATAATTTCGCATAAATTTTACTTTAATAGAATTTTAATTATAATTTGAGACTCTCTTTTGCATGCACTCTAAAAAATACCAGTATGGATTTAACATGTCTATATAATTCTCTTAAAGTTAGATCCATACCGATACTTTTGTATGTGTGAATTTTCTGTTAAAGAATTCTTCGCATAGTTTTTTTGTTTCGAATTTTTATCATAGAATAAGTGCAATTTTTGCAAAGTAATCCTCATGTCGACATTATTTGTGATGAAACGTAGGTTGGCTGACGATTCGAGAAACGACGAATTCAATTCCAAGCGGCATAGGCACGATGACTTGGACTTGCAAGACGACGTATTCAGTGACTTCTACATCTTGCCACCGACGCCACGTTTGCTCTCGCATATCGATGAAATTCAGCCAGAAGCAGTGGTGTCACATCATAACGGCAATCACCATCTGGGCTTCCCGGAGGATCGCTTGAGCGGCGGCGTGGCTGACGTGCGATCGAACGGCACGATCATCAGCACAAGTAGCACCTCCACAACGACTAACGGCATTGGAGTCGACAACGCGTCAAACTGCCATTCCGTGCTTTTCCCCGTCGGAGATCTCGACGACACGAGCGTACAACTTTCGAGACCAGGAACCGATATGATGGAGGTGGCCGACGTAGTCGATCCCGATCGGCTTTGTGACTTTTCTAGATTCGCCGACTCGGCGAAGACGCTAGAAGAACGACTGGCCGAGCTGCAGTCTTTGGATGAACATTTCGATCTTACCAAGTTTGAGCGTAACAACAATCAGAGTTGCGGCCGCGCCTTCCATGACATACAGACCTTCCACAGTCTCGTGCCAGGTCTGGAAACTTAGACGACGGTACTATATCTCGAGCCAACGATGCTGCAGGACGCCAACAGCGACGGTGATGTCAGCTTCACGACACACAGAATCGCTTGATGAGGAATCACATGTGAATCTCGCGTTGGCCTTACTCTCGTGCGCTCGTAGATGGAAAACGCGTGATCAAACGCATGCCGATACGTTAAGTACTCTGAAGGATTTTTTTACCGTGGGCAAATAGATTGGGCTAAATTGTATATTGAACGTGTGGTATTTCACTATTCATCTATTGACATTACATTCGCAACAGAAATTTTAAAAGAACGTGCAAAAAAATTTAGAAATATTTAAATTTCATTGATTAAATGACAAAAAGTTAAATTTCGAAATGGAATATAACAAAAATAATCTGTTATTACATCTTATTAACATCTGTTAATAAGATTAGAAAATATAATTGATTGTTACTAACATTTTCAACCTAATATTGGAATTGTAATTGAAAGTTTTATTATTTAATCTGAATTTGTTGCTACTTAAAAAATTCAAATTAAATTTAGTTATCAATAAATAGATGATATTAAGTAATGTGTATGATAGACGATACCGCCATAATGTATGCACGGTATTTCGGTCATATCATATATTGCCTGCAAGTCTGACTCATGCTGGTAATAATCTACTTACAGCACTGACTCAATGTTGAACGCGCAGCCACACGAGATACCTAATAACATAGTGAATGTACACCGCTCTTTAATTGGCCATTTTATTTAGCAATCATTTTAGTGAGAACGTGTTTTATTAATTCAACGACTCATATACATAGAATCATGAATAAATTTTTTTTCATTTGTCGTTTTAATATGATGATATTGCAAAATTAAGAATCGATCTTTGGATCGATCAGTGCGATTTTATGTTGGCAAACAAGACTTCGTTCTTTAAATGCCACTTAATCTATTTATATGCAATAATATCAGTTCAATATTTAAAGTTAAGTTTAGTTGGCTGATGGCACTGAGACACGACGTATTTCAACCAACTCAAAATATATATAATAGTTTTTAATACTTTTCCTTTGTAATATAAGAAGATGCCTTTGTTTATAACAATAGTTTTCTTTTTCATGGAATAATATTCTTTTCTATCTATCTTTTTCTTCTTCTCCCCACTTTTTCTTTTATTTTGTATATTAAATTTGTTTGTAAAAAAAATAACTTTTTTTAATAAATCGCAGGATTGGTAAAGATGTTTTTTTTTAAGAATAAAACATATTGTGTTTTTTCTTATATATTTTTTGTGTTTTTAAATATATTTTTAATGCTTCAAAAATATGCTTTAAACAATATTATAAAAAAATATATTAAGTAAATATATTTAAATATATTAAAAATATGAATTAAGCATGTTTTTAAACTCAATTGCACCAATATTACTTTGATTTTAAGTGAAGCTTAAAACTCTCTGTCTCTGTCTCTTTTTCGTTTTAAAACAAGACAGAGAGAGTTTTAAGTTTCGCTTAAAGTCAAAGTAACGTTGATGCAACCGACTTTTAAACTGTTTAAAACACATTTAAAACATTTTTTACCAATCCTGATTAAAATCGTTACAAATCTAATTGCAAATATATAGTTCTAATTTGAACTTTCGAAATTTATATGCCGACACTGCTAATAATCTTGTACGCGTAATTATGAGCAAGCTGCTAATGTCCTTGACGATTCCTTGTCCTTCGCGTCGTTCGGCCCAACCTTGCCCACGGCCTGAATTGCCTGAAATACGTTGAAGCACCTCGCGCAGTGCCGAAGCGTCATGGAGATGTATGCTTGCATGCTGTTCTCCACCGACATAAACTCTCTCGGTACCGACGCAATCTTCGGCATAGCACACACAAAGCGCGCACGTGTGCACACATTGTTTGTATATACACAGATAGATTTTTAATAACACGTTAAGGATATAGGCTGAATTATATATCGAGAGAGATAGCACACCGAGACAGAATTATGAACGCGCATGGAAAGCAACTTAACGCCTGTAAGATATGAAACTTGGAAAACGTTTCCGGACATTGAAAGTAACGTTAAAAGTTAAAATGTCATATTTCTTGCTGAGCGCAAATGTATGTTACCGCGAATGTCTTTGACCGCTGTTTTATTCAAAGATGAGATATGAAAATCGCCGCGAACGTATATCTTCCATGTATATCAAATGGTGTTAAGTGCGCTTTCTGCGCGATTTCTTCTCTGCGTTGCGTTCGAGAGCATTGCTCTACAGCGAATTCTCTTTGATTAACCATATAGAAAACCTGCAATCTTTGCAATGCGGTTTTCTCTGTGGAAAAATCTGAAATTTAATATTGTTATCAATATAAATTTCGGCACTCCCGGATGCGAATGACTGTTTTTCAACGGTGGTTCTAATGCGGTGCAATTCATTCCGGAGCACAGTCCTCCGTAAGCCGTCTTGTAAGCGCGACGAAAGACACGCTATCGCGTAACGCCACAACGAGCCTTAGCTGTTGTACGTTATTACATTATTTTTAATGATATTTCTTTATGTTCGAGGAGTAGACGCCTTAGCAAGCAATAGCTGTACTTTCTTACTGGTGCTTTCCTCTCTCTCTCTCTCTCTCTTTTCTTTTCTACAAATCATTCTATATACATACATATATTATTGGAAAGTTGGAGACAGAAAAATCACAAAATTTGGTTTCCACTAATCTTATTATAGAATCAGATATGACAAAATTCAGATGGGAGAGGAAAATTCCAATTTCCTACTTTTCGCAAATGATAATGCAAATTTATATCCTTGGAGAATTTTTTTTTAGCATATTGTAACGAGCGCGTCATAAATTTGTCTTTCGATAGTCATACATTCGATCGTTATTTATCGCCAAGTTTTTCTCCTTTCCTCAGAACAATGCATTTAGTGCGATAATGTCTGACGAAGGAGAATCAATGCGGCGATCAACGCGAAAGTTGATCGAAAAGAGACTATCGATTTTACTAGAAAAAATTGTGTATAAACGCGCAAAAATATTTTATTATTTTATCGACATGCTAAATGAAGCATTTTGAATTCAATGATTAATTTTTTTTGGCGTTAAGAAACTTTTTTAAGTCTAAATTGAACGTTTAGTTTTATGTTAAGGAAATGCCTATATTATTTGTAAACGTTGTACACACAGTGTACATACAGAGCATTAATGCCATCCAATGCGCTTTAACATTCAAGAAACATCTTATTTACCGGGTATTGTTGATAATATAACTCAACTACTTTATTACGCAAAAAAAAAAACGGAAAAAATTAAACAGTATACAGTTTCTTTGAAAATGTAGACGCATCGGATGACGTTAACGTTCCGATTATATGTATAATACATACCGTACAATTGTTTGAAGATTGCGGCCAAAAATCTTTACTCATTTTTCAGGAGTTTTCAACGGATTTTGTATAGTGCAATCTGTGCAATGTCTTGATATCTGATATATTTGTTAATCCGTCTTTTCACAATAATTTTCATCGACAATAATTTTTATCTTATAGAAATTACCGCGTTTCAATGTTTGAAAAATTTCTCTGGCCGTGCCGCATAATGTTAATCTTTTTTTATTCGCATGTTTGTGTTACAAAATTGTCTAATGTCACGAAACGACATGAAATTGATGAACGCGGTACTTTGCAATATTTTTCCACAATGTCCTGTCGCAATGACACAAGTTGCAACGATTGTATTATTCTTTAAAGTAGCGCACGAAGAAAAACTTGCTGATTTATTACGATTATCGATATCAGTGCTCGTTATCGATAATCAGCGTACGTCGCAGCCACATTTCGTTGGTCTATCAGCAAGCATGCAATCCTCTTTTTTTTTTTGTCTAATTTATTTATCCCTCACAAAAGTGCTAAAAGGAATTGGATAATGTTTCGGAATGATTTGTCTCCCATATACATGTCACTTCTGCCATCGACTCGTAAGCATCTCCAAGTTTGAAGAGTCTTTTTTCGCACGTATGCAAATTTTTACTTTTATCACGAGAAACATCTGACGCGTATCAAGTTTTTCTCCTAAGAGATTGTTTTTTGAAGACATGTATGATACTATTCGCTGCTGAAATAAATTTTGCCATACAATCCAGTCATCATTATCAACAATGTTATTTTTGGTAATTTGTGATATTTTTAACATTTGAGAAAAAGAAAGTACGATTAACAAAAGAAAGTTGGAAAAAGCAGAGGAAACACTATGTGGGTAGAGACAATTCCGTGGCAAAGTCTGAACGCAAACGCACAGACAGATCCAAACCTCCTTCGGACGCCTGGGCCACATTTCTGAAAAATGTGTACGATATGCATATAGGTAACGGAATCCATGTGTATAACTTTCCCGACACCTGTGCTACACATCGCGAAAAACGGCTCAATGCGTTTACTTGTAAATAGTCGCCTTAGCACTATTAAGATAATTAGACATGTATAAAGTTTCATACGTTGTTTAGGTTTCTAGTATTAGTTATATCCGAAATCAGTTACCAATTATATGAACAAATTGCAAATAAACTGCAAAAGCAACAACCGCAGTCTATTCAATTTCCTTCTTTCCTCCTTCTGCAATCAAGAACAAGAACGTGCGCATAGAAACAATAACAAGATCGTATATATTATACATTGTTTATTTGTCATTATATAATTATCATCATGTACATTATGTAAATCGCAATGGCAGTGGTAATGAAATGGGAGGCTGCACACTTTGATGGCTTTTTTCTTTTCTTTATTACCTTTTTATTGAGATTTGCGCATATATATGTACATACATATCTATATATATATATATATGTATGTGTATATATACATACATATGTACACGCATACACAAAGGATGAAGAACTAATAGTATAATAACTATTACGCTTAAAAACTAAATAAACAAAAGATTATCATACTAGCGTTAACGTGTTAATTTAAATAACGTAATAGTAACATCGCGCGTATGTATATGTGTGTATGCGCACGTGAGCGCGCGCGCGTGTGTATGTGTGTGTGTGTGTGTGTGGGTGTGTGTGTATATATATGTATATGAGCATGGACGCGTCAAGATCAGAACTCGGACACTTAACAAAGTCCTTTACTTTCTCTTTCGTTCTGTGTTCTAAGCACTCAGTGCACCTCTCGTAATCGTATTTTTAGATCCCTCCAATTTCTATCCGTTTTACCTCTCTCAGTATTATTTCGAATAAAAAGATTTCTCTCAAAAAGGGAAAATCGTTCGCTTGTCGTTATTTAATCACTTTGACATTCTTGTCGTGAAATCTTTTGCAATCATTTTATCTTAACAGACCAGGGATCGACAATGCTCATCAAGGATCGTTATCGAAATACTGGATGTCGTCTATTGCGATAGCCAACAATACAATTCAGATCACTTGCGCGTTAATGATACATTAAATTAAAAAGAATTACCATTGCAATACTCTTATACGTCGTATCTATAATTCGCTTTCATTGCACTCGTAATGATATTATAATAGTTCCAAATGTAAATTTGCGTAGAATTATATAGAAGCGATTAGTAAAATTGTATTAATTGCCGCTATAAAATGCAAATGCGTATAAGAATAATGCAATGGTAATTCTTATTGATTAAAATTGATATTTAAAATACAATAGATCTTAATCGTACTGCTAGTGCTAAATCTCAGACAGATCTTAATTAACAAATTATGCAATACCGAGTTCAAATCGATCCCGAGAGCCCAGTGAAAATTTACAATGCAGTGCACATTCTTACATCGCAGAGTAATAGCTCTTAATATTTTGAAGAATTATTTAAAGGCATCGGTCGCGCGCAGAGCAAACGATCGAAACGAGGCACATCGTGGTTACACAAAAACACTCTTAAATTCTTAAACCCCGTTTCGTCTTATAAGTGTTGTGCGTTTCGTTACATTTATATGGCGATCCCCCTGCGATATATATCTTACATATTGCTTTAATCTTCAGACACAATCGGACTGAAGTTAATTCTGAATAACGTGAACGTTACATTATGAGAAAATGTGAACAGAAGATTTTTTTTTATAGATCAAGATGACGTATCATTCGATCACGTCCAGCTCAATTCAATATTACTGTTCTACAGTAATACATTTTGCACCATAACTTTCCTAATTCAATTATCGAGATACTCTTAACGCAAATATAAGTCTGTCCTCAATCCTTCTTCTTCTTCTTCTTCTAGTCGGTAGATTTTCAATTTCCAATTATAGATCATTCGTAATTTACACATCCTATGTCAAAACATGTAGTTATTGAGAAAAACTGTGTATTCAAATGGTCTTTGAATACTTTCGATAAAGATAAAGACTTGCAAAGGTAAGCCCATATTTGCGTCAAGTACTCGATAAAAAATTAAGAATAAAAACTTAAACTCTCTTTTCCAAAAAGTTGAAGAAAATAAATGTCAAATTCTCGTTTAAATTAATTTCTAAGAAAGGTGAATCGGACCGTTGTTCTCGACTCGACCTCGAAACTGAATCTCCGATTATATATTTTCGAGATCGAAAGTAGAGAACGTAGTATCGGAAAGAGAGGCGCACAGAGACGAGAATTGCGTTTTCGCAATTCGTCAATTCGCTTCGGTCGTCGCCTTGACATTTTTGTTTTCTCAGGGAAATTTATCCGAGATTAGAGAAACAAGAGTGACGAACCGCGACGTATTGTCGGCGACATGTCCCCGACGTCTAAAAAACATAATAAAACGTCATCTCCTCGAGAGGCCCAATCTGCCTAAAAATTCAAATAAGCGTTCGTATTGCTTTTCCTTTCTTTTGACTGCGCGCAGCGGTTATCTTCAGTTTTATCGTTACGCACTAATAAAATATCACCTTTCTGAAAAATATTCTCGTTCACGTACACGCAAAGAACATTGAAACATTTTGCGTGACGCGACACCATTTCCGTTTTCCATCACATTCGCTTTTGCACTCGCATTTTTTCTCGAGATCCGCTCTCGTTATCAAGGCCGCGATATTATTTTTTCGTTTCACTTTTTTCATGACGAAAGCACGAAAGCAGAGCGATTCCAAGTCGGACTGTAAGAAACATGCATAAAGAATAAGCATCTCTGCGTAAAAAAACGCCGAAACGTTGTCAATCGCGCGAATCAACTAGCTTTCATATTCCAATCATTTATGTGGGGGACATTTTCTCGTCATCAAAAAAGTGAAATAGTCGATCGACGAGTGGATGAAGCTGTTGCTATCATGACCGCGATCGATACGCATCAGTATCAATTTGTTTGACGCGTCAGTCACATTTGAGCAAACTCGTTGTATCTTTGCAATAGTGCAAATCATTTCTTCCGCAAAAAAAAAAAAAAAAACTAATCAGAATATAATTAACAATGTTATAAATATGTTATTATAAAATAATTTTACACACACTCTTCTAATTCTACAAAGACTTGCGTTATATATACACAAAATTGTTCATCTCACTCATCGTTCGTCACCGACAACTTTTCTCTTCGTCTTTAAAACATCTCCATTTAGTCCTGATATAACTCATGGTCTGTGCAATTACATATCTCGCAATGAACAATGAGACTAATCCAAAATACCGGTAGCATCACCTTCATCCATTCGTATTTCTACAACTTTTCGTCGCGAGGATAAGATCCTCCGACATTCTCGGGACGTTCGTTGACTCTTGGGATACGCAATGCCGATCATGGGATGTACATGTGAAATTAATTGGATACTCGAGCAATCGAGATCGAGCAGATGGACAATTAGCGTTACAACTTTGATTAATTGTAAATAGAGAAACAGGAAATTTATTTAGCCATCATCCGTATGCAACCAAGAGAATTCTCTCTTTAGGATCTGAAAGCTATTTTTGCGCCAGAAATTATTGACTAAAACAATTTCACAATGGTTGTTTCTAATTGATAAATTACAAAAAGGATTTGAAATTTTGCTTTTTAATGTAAAAAATTAAAATAAAATAAGATAATTTACTAAATGGTGATTATTACTGGACATGCCAAAGCGATCAGTCAAGGTAACCAAGAGTCAAAATCGTCCATTTGACATGCATTTACAATAATTACACTTTTTTTTCCGCCAGAAAAATAGAACTCTTAAAACTTAAACTCAGTTCTTGTTCGTTCGCGATCTGCAAATTCTTCCTCCTTCATCGCATCACAGGGCGTATGCAGTATGTGTGTCGCGCTGCGCCGTGTGGAGTGTGCCGTGAGTACAAAATACGTGCAAATAACGAGTAGACTCGTACTCGTATCGGTACTCTTGAGCATTCCAAGTATCAGAGTTTATGAGAAAGTTTAGTATTATCGCGGATACTACAATTTCCAATCATCGTCGACGACGATTGATTTATCTTAGCATGCTTTTGAGAATTTATTCTTACTGATAAATAGATCGATAAGTGATAAAAGACAAAAATAAAGTATACAAGTGCAATAAAGTATTGAAAAGTTTCGTCATATTTCTCGAAACTTGATTTAATATACGCACAATTGTGAATTTTTGTCAAGAATAATAAGCATTTCTTTCTATGTCTCACTTTCGTGATATTTGATAAAAATTTTAAAGGATTGTGTACGTATTCTATTAGGTGTTGGAATTAATTCGTAGCGTTTTTTAATGAAAGAATGTTATTTATTTCACATGAGCATTAAAAAATACATTAATGAAAGTACTTCCCATCACTTGTAAAACGCTACGAATTAATTCCAACACCTAATAATATTTCGTGCACTATTATTTCACTAATGTTTCGCAAGACATTAAGATGACGCACTATGGCATTTTGAAAAAAAATTGAACATAAAAAATCAAATGCTACGAATGCAAACATGAGATCCGCTTTCTCTACATCAAAATAAAGACAGATAGACTTATATGTATTTTCTGTAATAAGTCCTATAATCGTAATTTAAATCAGAATTATTAAAAATTTATATAAAAAGACTAACAATAAATCTTAAATATTAAAAAATTGTATTTTATCAGAAGAGTTTATCGAAACTTCAAACAGATTATTGATAATAATTTCAATAATCAAGAAGCGGATTTTATATAAAATAGAAAAAGAAATTGAAACGTGTTGAATGCAATGCAAAATCTGCGATCCATTTATGCTTTTCTCAATGACAAATTATAATCAATTGTCTACTGACATTTTATTAATTATAAGGATGAAAAAATTAAAATAAACACGTATAGATAAATCGATATTAATATTCTATATGTGTCACAATTGGTTCATTTTATTTTACAATTACATAATATATATATATATCTTTATATATATATATATATATACTTATATATATATATATATACACACATATTTTCATATATATGTATACATATACTTTTTTGCGACACACTCCATCACGATTTGCGATTTCGAAGATGTCCTTACACAACGATATAACAATACTTATATTCATGATCACTATATTACCAGTGATTTTCCTTTTTTCTTTAATTCGATATACATATATGAATATATGTATATATAGGTATATCAAAAATATCCTTAGTAAAATAAAGTATTTATATATATATATATACATATATATATGTGTGTGTGTGTGTGTGTGTGTGTGTGTGTGTGTGTGTGTGTATACACATATATACATATATATAACATATATATATCGTCACGTTCTTTTCTTTATATATAGTACACTGTCTGTATATAATATTATATATATATATATATATAAATATATATACACATACATAATAACAGACATAGAGTGCTTTCCATTTGATGACTTGTGTATTAAATGGAAAACATTCATAATATACTATAATATTAAGAAAGCACGTATATACAATATATGTATAATATGTATATACATATACATATATAATTAATATACATATAATAAATCTATGCTTTTAGTACATTTGCACGCGTTTAAGCGTACATTTATTAAATGTGTTTGTGTTTTATGTTTATATGTAAATGTGAATACACGAGTGTACGCGAAGTATGTGTATATACGTGTTAATTACGCATATTGAATATTTTTGTGATAAAATGGATACTTTATTTCGCGTATTTATACTCGTGTAGGGTATATCTACAGTTCTTCAATTTTTAAAAGAATATCTATGTACACATTGGACAAAGAGGAATCATTTTTTTTCGCAGATGCAAGATTCTCTCGCACAGAATTGTTTTTACAAGAAACTTTATAATTTTATCAAAATACAACAATTAAATTACCGATTCAATTAACAAATAAGTGATATCTTAGAAAAGAAGTAAAACAATATAAATATATTAAAAAATCATCAAATATTTACTCTACAAGAGTATCATACAAAATAATATACGTTGACTGTAAATAGTTAGAATAACGGTAAAAAAGTTGTTTTATATTTATTTTTTTTAACTTGCAAGCAGTTAGACACTGAAATAATCCATAATAGCAATCCATAATCATGTGAATGTCTGATTATATATAATTAAAAAATCTTTAAGAGTGAAACTTTCTTCTGTGATCCAAGCGCAAATAGAACCGCGTCAAATTGGCAAATATTTTGATATTTAGACAAATAAGTATATGAATAACGCAAAGTAATAAAACAATTGCGACAATAATGATGACAGACAATCATAATTAGAATAATCTGCATCGATAATAAATATTTCTTACAATAAAAAAACTATAACAACTATTTGACACGTTATCGATTGTTCAAAGGCATATTTCAGTTTTTGATAAAGCGAATGATAAGGTTTTCTGCCAATTATTTGATACGAACAGTGCGAAGAGAATCTCGCATATGTGTAACAGGAACGGAGTGGAGTAGTGTAGTGTGATAATGATGTGCATTGAATGTCAAATATCGAATGATAGATGTACGCAAAAAGAAACGAAAAGAGAAAATCCTCACAGTCTCACGCACATCTCGATCGTCGATTTTTACCGTTCGATCGTTCGAAATCCTACAAACGAGTTGAACGCTTCAACTCTATTATATTATAATAAGTTTTCATTATAAATCGATTAAAAACTAGAATAATGTACTCTATCGGTCTATATGTACAATGCGTATTAATGATAGTAACGTAATAAATAAGCTCAATAAGAATGTTAAATCTACACTCACTTTGCATCTATTCGATTCCTTTAAAAGTTTAACACTTTGAAAAGCTTTCCCTTCAAATTGTTATTTAATTATTTATGTTCTTGTCATTACGCTCCTAAAGAGCAGGCCAATATTATATTGTATAATATACATTTGTTCGAGTCGTTCTCGTGAACACCCAAAAAGGATTTTTATGTAGATAAAATATAATGACTTATATACCACTAGCATGCAATTGCCGCATGACTATTGTATGTCCAATTCTCTCTTTAAATACGGTAAGAGGAACGAATTAGCAATAACAATCATTCAACCAGATAAGATTCGATATATATTTTCATGCTCTCTTTTCCTCTCTAACTACCAATCTCCTTTTTCCAAAAATAGATTCGATATGTTGATTAAGAAAAAAAAATCAAGTAAGCAAATTGAATAACGTCACCTTTATAATTTAAATCTTTCAGTGCAATAAATCATAAAGGAGCCTACTCATCTAATACACACATTTCCCACTACGATTCTATTATAATTAATTAAATATAGAGAAAAAAGAAAAGACGCAAGCTGTACCTTTAAATCAAAATCGATGCAATGCTGTTAAAATGATGAATTTCTTCTACGTATGTGTAGGACATTCGATAAATCGATGATATAGCCAGTAATAAGGAAGCGATCCCTCGTGAGAAATAATCGAGAAAAAGATATAAGTTTTCTGATTGCGCAAAAAAATCATTTTCAATTAATCTTTAGAGAAAAAAATTTTCAATAAAATTACAAAATCCCAAAAATACAAGCGCGTCTACTTAATTGTATTTGAAAATAATTACAAGTAACAGCGTTTTAATTAGAAAGCGTTTTAATTAGATTCTGCTTGGGGAATCAAGATCATCTTATTATGGTCCCCTATTCCTTGTATAATACAAAACTTTCTAGATTTTGAAATTTTATTCTGTTTGTATTGTCACTGTAAACTTCGGTCTTCGATCTTTCTATCGATTTTTCTTCACGAAAGATAACTCTATTTGCAAATTGTACCAATATTTATTAGAGACTCGCAGTGTATGTACCTACGTTTATCGCATCGAGAATCCGAATCTCATATGCATAATTACGTAATTAATGTAACGATTGTAAAATAACGGTTTTTCACCTACCTCCTGTCACTTTAGGCACTTTCTGTGAAAACAGCATTGTTTAATACGTTTTTCATTAATGCATTTTATAGCGTAACTTTGGTTGTTATATATGTATAATATATCGTTAGAATCCAAGTATCTCAATTTCCTCGAATTATCCTACTAATCTATCTACAAGTTTGTGATCACGATCGATGCAACAAGTATGTATAAATCGCTATAATTTGTCCCGTCTTAACCGTAACATAAAATCAATGTGTGTTTTTGAGCGTTCAGGCTCAGTAAGTGCATCACAATGCGCTTACATAAAACAAAAATTGCTCTCAGAGCATTGATCATAATTTTCATTATTATTTTGCAGCACTTCACTTTGGCGGCAATTTCGAGATTTGATCGATGTCAACGCGTAAAAAAGCGTACAAATACAATCTTGTATAATCGACCTTTCGTCCTTACCGCTGTGTTTTCTTCTTTTAAAAAAAGAAGAAACAAAGAAAAAAAAGAGACTGCGCACACACAACGTCTACTTACGTCTCTCATTCTTATTTTTCAGCGGATCTCGTGACAGTTTGCGGTATTACCGTCAAAGATTTCGGGATTTTCGGCAAAATCGGAATCGGAGTGCTTGTTGACGTCGGCTTAGTTGTCACTTGGATTGACTTGGGCAGATTGAGGTTGTGAAGAATATTCTGGCTGGTTGTTGGGCTGTTTTCATTCGTGCAAGTAGTGGTACGCGTCATGTCGCATATCAGTGGCTCAAAATCACCACGGCTTTGACGATTCAACATCTCTTGCTGCATTCGCAAGTGTCTCTGAAATTGCTGATCATGGCCGGGAACGACAATTTGTGTCTTTTGGTATTGCGATCTGAAGTTTCCACTAGTCGACGATCCGTTATTCGTGCCGGTAACAGGTTTGTCATTAAATTTCTGCCGTTTGAATGTTTGCATTCGCTTCATGTCCAACTCGCACAATTGAAACACCTTGCCGCCGCTGCCATAAACGGCGGACAAACTTGGACTGTCTTTTCGTTTGACGTTGCCGCCACCGTTTGTTATCGCGGCAGTTCCGCTGCTATTATTATTGCCATTGCTACTGCCACTACCACCACTGCCACTGGCACCGCCATCGCCACTGCCATTACCGCTGCCGCTAGTAGATGGTATAGTCAATCGTTGCAAATTTGGAGGAGACTTTTTTATGATCGACACCCCCGAGCTGAGTTTGAGCATTCGCGGTGAGTTTATTTTGGCCGAATGCGATGATGTCGCGCCGCTAGTCAATGGTCTGGACATCAAACTTGTACCGGGCACGGATAGTCTATCTTTCTCCAAAACGTAACCACCGCTCAAACGGCGCGAATTACTGTACTCTGTCGCGATCGGTTCCATTATAGGTTCATCCATTTTCTCTGGACCTTCATACGATATCAGTCTGTTTTGCACCGATGTAGAGTAGTTGATCGCATTTCGCGAGGCGTTTGGCGCCAGTATTAGATCGCCAGCTCTGTAATACTTCTCTAAAAGGATCAAATGTCGCAGGAAGGAGCTTTGGTTGCCGTACGGTCGCTGCAACTGCTGCCACAGATGCTTGGTCTCGCGATCATACTGGATCATCGTTGCACATTTCTCCCATCCTTGTGGCGTGACTTCGCGCACATTCTGGAACTCGATGTTTACATGAAGATTCATTTCCTCCTCGCCTGGAAAAAGCGTTCGTACGCTTATGGAGGGATTTGCACCGAGTCTCTGCACCACTGGCGCTATATCGTTATTGTTGTTACTAAGTCTTGGCCTCTTTGGCAATCGCGTCAAGGTAACTTCATCCATTCCGAGCGTCATTCCATTCGCCATTATCCCGTCGCATAGCGAAGAGATCGATGTGCTTGACGTATACGTATGTAGATCAAGGATTTTGCGCTTTTTCAAGTTCTCCACCGTGTTCTCGAGATACTGAACATCCATACTACCATTCTCGTCGTTGTTCGACTTGGGGGCGCGATTCTCGTTATCCATCTCGGAGTTGCATTCCACCGTACTTTCATTCTTGTTTGGTTCTGGGGTTGATTTGTCCGACGTACCGCTTGTCGTACGTTCCGGAGACTTAGAGCTTCCACTTTTAGCCTGCAAATTTTTAATGCTTTTCTTACTCTTCTTATCCTTAGTCTGATTCGCTTGATTCATCTGTTGCGACGAATCGTCGTCCTCGTCTTCGATGTTGATTCCGAGATTACGCAGGATCCTATACATTGGAAAGTACTCCTCGTTAGATACTTGTTTTTTTCGATCAAGTTTCTTTTATCTCTATGCTTGCTACATATAATTAGAGATTACGCTGAGCCTATATACTCACCGTTTTCGATAATTTTTGCAGAATATCCTGTGATTCGCATTCATATTTTCGAGCTCCCTGTATTTGAGTTGCACCTGCGCGAAGTAACGACATAACTTGCACACAAATGTACCGGCCGCTAGTAAGACGGGGATTCCTTGTTGACTGAGCTTGTGATTTAATTCGTCGATCTCTGCGATACTCAATTGGTGAGTATGTTGTCGAGCGAGTCGGCGTTTACAAAGCGCGCAAGTCAAGAAGTGTCCGATTTTCTCGTAATGATTAACACAGAACGACATTGTGGTCGAAGTGGTGTTTTGACTCGAATCCCAGTCTATGTCGATCTGCAATAACAATATTTCTCGTATGTATGCATAAATCGACACGCCATTCACCACAAACATTAGATATGTAAGCAATCGAGTTACAAATATTAACCTGATTCTGAAGGGCAGTTTTTATCTTGAGCAACCAACGGCGTTTAACGTGATGCCGTGCGGGATCTCGACACTCACGAGCTGAGCACTTTGACATCATTAATTGCCTGTGTTGTTTCTGCGGCTTCTGCTGCATGTTTGCCGGGCTAGTGTTCGCCTGAAGAAGCAAGATTTTAGGTAAGTCTTCAGTCAGAAGTATTAAAATTAATTATACTAGTGTGTATATTAATTTATAATACAAAATGTAAGTAAGTAAAGATTTGTAAATTGCAAATATCATCATCAGAGAAATAACGAACCTTTCTATCAACATGACGATAACATGCGTCGCACAGGCACGAATCTTTTGTAAGGTGTCTCTCTATGTTCAAGATCTTTTTGCGTCTTTCATCAGATTTTATTTGAGCTAGATGCATTGGCGTGTCCAAAGAACCAAACTTGCCAAAACAATAGCAACATACGTCGACACACACGCGCCCAGGATGTATAGAGAAAGAAGATGATTTCTCTGGAATAACAAGCGACTGACGATCCTTAGGCGTAGCTTCCTCATTATCGTCATCTACGATAATAAAATTGACAAGTTAGGTAATATTTTGTCAAATGTTGCGTTTCAACGTGAAACTTTTCTTCTGATTTAGGTAATGTAAATACATGATATTAGTGAGAATGCAAAAGATGGCAGGTGACTTTTAATTTGAAAAGCAAACAGCATAAAAAATAGCATGCATTGTTATAAAAATTAGGCTAAAGTGTAGTTTTTGGAACTAGTGGTCTGTAAAACAAGTGTTGCACAATATTCCATATCAAATTGTAAAAAGATAAGCAAAACATAATCGCGCTTTTCAATTAAACCATATACTACATTAAAGATTTTGCATAGTGCATATTGCATTATTAATCATCTTAAGCATAGTAAGTAACTTTACAGACAATGAAAAAAAATGAACGTGGGACATTAATGATTTTAATTAATCAAGTATTCTCTAAACTATCCGAAATGGAAATGTGAACAATCACTTACTATACTGCACTAGTCTAAATTATCAGCTAGAATAAAAGAAAATGTGAGATTTTTGGAAAAAGGTAACCAAGGAAATAATAAGTGAGATTATCAATTTAGTTATTCCCGCAACCAGGATTACCGCAAGAATGTCTGTGGTTAGTAGTGAACTTTCGGTTCGCACCAGAGCTGCTATCTCCCAAACCACTGGTTCCAAACTGAAAAAAAAGAAATAAAATATAATTGGATTGATAAAAAATATATAATCAAATTAACTAACTCATTAGCTTACTATTCAATTCTCAAATATAATTCTCATTGTCAGCTCTTTTAAATTCTTGTTTTTCTTACACGTAGGATTAAAACAGAAATCTCAAAATTCAGAAACCGTGTCATGAAGCGCACGCGTTCTGATACGTGCATAAAAAGGATAAATCTCGTAAAAAGTGACATGTAATTCGCATTAAAAATTTATCACTATATCGACAATTAAATACGATCAATGTCACAATTTTAGAATAAAATAAAAAAGAAAAAAAAGGAGGGATTAAAGGAAGATAAATGTAGTAAGAAACAATGGCTGCGTTCAGTAGAAAAAGCAGCTTTGCAACTGTTGTAAAATTCTTTAATATGATCGGTCTTGTCCTTAATTTCTCACTGGATTTAAATAAAATATAAACTAATCATAAAATAATTCAAAAATTTTACAACAGTTGCAAAGTTGCTTTTTCTGCTGAATGCAGTTATTGTATGATAAGCGAATGAGTTACATTTTTTCTATACGAGCGAGCAAAAATTTCAAGTCTCACCTCCTTTTGAATGGTGTAGAATTCGGGTGAATCACCCTCTCCGTCTCCACGTCCCTGCTGTTTGAGAACCATTTTCAATGGAGATCGCGATCCTCTCTTGTCCTTGTCTTTCTCCTTTTGCGATACTCTGATGATCGTCTTTAAAGTACCTGAAGATGACTGTTCCTTCTTCTTTTGTTGTTCATTTTGTCTCTTCGCGGCCTCTTCTAAAGACTCGAGTCCCAATAATCGCAAAATGGATTCTTTCCTCTCCTTATCTTCAGGCGTTTCCAAAATCTTCGGCGTACCGCTGTTGAACGATTCGCCGGACGTGGAAGTTTCATCGGAATCTTTGTGCGCGAGTTCCGGTGTTTTGAGAGTCTTGCGTTCGTTCTCCAGTATATCTATATTGTCAGATGTTTGTTGCGACACATGATTCTCGGATAGATTTCGTGAGAGTTGTCGTTCCTCGTTCTTGCCGACCTTTGCGCCGACGATCGTTTCGATATCATTTTCCGATTTGCTGCGCAAATTAGGATCTTTGTCGACTTTGTCCACCAATCCACTTTGTCCATCTTGCTTGAAGAATCCACGAAAACTATCCATGCGCTCGTCGCTAGCGCTACCGTATTTACTCAAGAATGATCTGTTGTTTTCATTGATTTTGGCAACCTCGTTGTCCAGCAGGGTTTCCTCTTTATTCTGTTGATCGGACCTTCGCAGATCTCGCTTGACACGTTTGGTCTTGGAACTGTTGGATAATTCCTCTTTGCGTTTTTTCACCTCTCTACCGCGACGGCTGCGAGCTTGAGGCTCGAGTTCGCCGACATCCAATTCGTTGTTCAATGAATCATTTATATCTCTTGTCTTCTGAGAACTTTCAGCATCATCCACCGAACCCTGTACCATCTCATTAGCATCGTTCGATACATCGGAAATCTGCGTTTTTTGAATCGTTTCGAATTCTTCCTTGATTTTTACGTTGTCGGCGTGTTCTCGGTTGCGAAATGCGGTTTGCTTAGTTTCAATCTTCTTCTGTTTATCACGAGTTCGTAATACTCTCTTGTTTTCTTCGTTAAGAAGTTTTCGCTCATCAGAATTTTTACCGTCCAAGAACTTACTGCTTTGATCTGCTATTAGAGTAGCTTCATTATCTTCTAGTTTTTGTTCCGATGTACTCTCGTCTGTGTTTGATATATCGCTAGATTTGTTTAATTCTTTACAACTACTATCATGGTCGAGGTCCTCCTTGGTTTCAATGTTCAGTCGATCAGAGGTGCACTGTACAGACGAAGAATTTACAGAGCTATTATTTGAATCACAGTTTACAGTAGTTGGTACGTGTAATAAATTATTGTTAACTTTTGGACGTTTTGCGCTTTGCGCCGTTTTACAAGACGCATCGTTGTCTTGTAATAGTTCAGTTGTGTCAGACTTCTCGTCTAAACTTTTGCTTGGTGTTTCGTTTGTGTCATCGACAACTGATCCTAATAGCAAAGAGTTCTCAGGTGTTTCTTGGTTATTTTCAATCTCCAATTCCTTTTCCAATATCTTTGTATCGACATCATTTCGTATCGTGTCATTTGTAATATTTGGTAAGATTGGTAATGATTTGGCAGAGTGATCTTCCGCTACTAATCTTTCTACCTCGCGAGATATACTTTCCAATGTTTCTGCTTCTTCTGAATTATCTGTAACGTTCAAAGAGATTTCAATTTCTAATTCTTCTGTTTCTTTTGCTTGTATATGTTCTTCTGTAAGTCTCTTCTCTGTTTGTTCAGGGGACATCGATGCAGACACTGGTAAACCTACAATATCATCATCCAAAATTTGATCCTCTGAAATCGTTTCTTCGTTTGTAGATTTTTGTATATCCGTTACAATATCCTCCATGTTATCCGATCTTGAAACTGTTTTATTTGGTGTCCTATTCGATTTTCTCGTTTCGTTATTGCTGACACTATCAGTAAAATTTTTATCATTGATTCTCGGAGACTTCCTCGTAATTTTCTTATTTTCGTCTAATATCTTCGACTCGGTGCTACTGACATTGGCGCCACTGGTTGTACTGCAACTAACATTTTCTTTTTCTGGCTCATCTACATTCTTGTACGATTGTTCTGCAGCATTACTATTATTTATATTACATGTAGACTCGCAATTATTATGTACGTCATTAATTCCGTCATTATCGGATGACTTGTTCTCTTGAACATTCTGCGAATGTGTCTCTGCTTCCCCGATATCAAACTTGACTAGTTTCTCTTCAATCTCTTTGGCAGTGTCAGCCACTTTTGGTACTGAATTTTCTGAATTTTCTGACGTGATTTCATTTTTCGTAACCGTGGACTTATCCTCGTCAGTATTGTCTTCTAGTCCCATTTTCTGAGACTCCGTACTGAGTGGTGCGACAATTTCTTCAATCTTAGGCACGTCAAAGTTTTTACTTAATCCAAGACCTTTTTCCGGACCAAAGATCTTATTTTCGATGGATTTTGCAATATTTAATTTAATATCTTCAATCATTTGATCTATTTGCGATTTTGAGTTGCCGTCCGATTTATCTGTGCTGTAAAAGGAATTGACTGTTTTCTTCATGTCTATGTTTAAACTACTTCTGCGACCTTTAGATTTGTCTGTGAATTTGGCTAAAATATTGTCCCTCTTCATTTGGTCGAAATTATTGAGTTTCTTTGAATCTTCTTGCGTTTCCGTACATCTGGGCACTATTCGCACGTCTTCGATTTTAATATCATCGTCTCTCGTCACTTCGCATTCCGTAGTTTTAGCTTTAGTTTTAGAACGTAGTGTAGGTCCGGTCTCGCCTGTCCTGTCTGCGCGATCGCTGTTGTTTTCTCGATTATTGTTGTTTTCTAATTCCGATCCGGTCTCAATATCCTCTTCAAAATTAAACGCTTCATCCTTGGAACAAATCTCCTCTTTGCTCGATGCTGCAATATTTTGTGATTCATTATAACCAGGATCCGAAAAACAAGAGTCGATATTTATATTACAATCCGAGATATGTTCGATCGAATTATCTGAAATAACAGTTCCATCCGAATTTATCCTGTGTCGCTTTTTAGGATCGTTATCTGCAGAATTTCCCAAATCTGACAACTGACGCTGCTTTCCATTTCGCAAACTTCTTTGAGATGATTGCTCGATATATCCGACTTTCGATCTTTTTCTCAACTGAATGGCATTCTGAAGTCCTTGATCCGTTTCTATAGACTCTCCGTCCGATGTACCTTTGGTGTCGTCGGTATCAGGTTCTTTCTTTATCTCGATGTCGCAGGCGATATTTTCATCTACTAACATTTTCTTACTTCTTTTCGCCTTTCCTTCAGCCTTCTCTGTAACGCTTTGTTGACTTTCAACTTCGGAGTCGCTTAACATTGAAGCAATGACTTCGTCTATGGTAAGATCGATAGAATTCTTGTTATCTAAAATCGTCTTTGGAAATTTTTCAACACTAGTATTGCTTCTTGCGCTAGTACCGCAATCTAATTCCTTGCCAGTGCTCTTTCGGTTTTTCCCACTCTTGTTATCAGTCTCCGTAACTTTTACAAGACTGGAACTGTTCTTCTTCAAGTTCGTTAATTTGACTGTTTTGGCACTCTTAGACAAAGAATCTGGATTTTCCGTTGTCTTTCCTTTCTTGCCAAGTTTCGGACTGACTTTAGCACTCGACGCAGCACCAGCTTCTTCCTTATTTTGAACGTCAGATTTGGTTTTTTTGGTCCTGAGATTACTCTTGGCACTTTTACTTGGTGTTTCAGTTCCTTTACCTTCGTTGTCCCCGTTGTTTGTCTGATTTTCCGAAAATTTCTGAGCAATATCTGCTGCCTTGGCGGTTGAATCTTCTAGCTGTCGAACTCTCTTCGTACCCTTGGCACCTCTCTTAATATCAGGAGCTATCCTGTTGGTCACTTTCTTGGTAACCTTGGACTTGATAAGATTTGTCTTAGTTGCTCTTAGATTCTTCTGTTTGCGTTTCAGATTTTTAAGAGCATTCCTACGCGGTAAGCTCGCCTCTATTTTTACAGGAAGTTGACTACCTGTCGCTACTGTATCAAAAATCTCTTGTGCCGCAAGCTGCTGTTTTACATTCAGCAATGACTTGCCTTTCTTATTCTTGACCTCATTGGATGGCAAGACGGAATCGTTACTCGCCTTCTGTTTCGATTTGGAAGGCGCTAAGGGTTTCTTTTCCCTGGATGCCATCTCACTTCCACCCACATTGGGCTCCTGTAACGTCATTTACATTGTACTTTCTCAACAACTATCTAAACTCATTGTTGACAAATTACTTGGCAAATTATTACAACAATAGTTGCAATCGTTTATAAAATTACTACATGTAGAAAACAATCTTGAATGACTCAATGGAAAAATCATTGAGAGAAAGAGAAAGAGAGAAAGAAAAAAAAACTTAAAGCAAAACATTTGATAAAAGACAAAACGATAATTACGAAAAGAAACTATGTGAGTATACGATATTTGTAAATATCCATGAAAATATCCATGAACTAGCATAAAAGTAAAATGGCGAGTCAAAATCCACGTTTTGCAATGGCAAGAAGCCGTAGCGTGCGCGCGGGCGCGCGATACCATTTCGCGGTGTGAAACGCACGCACGATTTAGCGAGGCATAATCGAGGGAGAGCGCGAGAGAGACATCGGAAGGGCAACAGTGAACAGGGAGCTAGAAAAGTGGCTGCACGACGCGGCGCAGCGTCGAGTCCGTCGAATCCGTCGAGTCGGAATAGACAGAAAATAGGAGAGAGGATAGCGGGGTTGCTAGATGCGGCCCTGGCGACCAGAAAAATTACGTGACAAACTTTGCGTTAACACACACGGATGCACGGAGCGCCTCGCTCGGTGCGCTCAGCGCTCAGCGCTCCAACAGCTCGGCTGACTCGTTCGAGCCGCTCTCGCACGGCTGAAATATTTCGCATGATATCTCGGCTTACGTTCATCCGTTCGCGACAATTTCGCGCTCGCGAGAAAGCGCGCGTCACATGCTAACTATCGAGCCGAGAAATCCGCTCGGGACTCTCCGGGAAGGTCGTGAAATCGTCGCGCGAAATGGTGATGAAAAAAATCGCCACGAATAAACAAAAGGTCGGAGCTCGGCTCGAACTTTCGGGATGGTATCCCGCCGCGACGGGCCCGAAGCGACGATCGATCGCAGGCCCTCTCGCGACCCCGACGACGGTACTCACCTTGGGGACTGAAAATCCTGCCGTAGGTCCGTGATGATCGCGAGTAAACGCGAACAACAATCCCCGTGGAAAGAACAGTCCCGTTGCAGGGTGTCTATGCGCCGTCCCACTGTTTCCCGGCTACCGCCACCTGACGGCCGTGGTGTGCGACTTTTCCCAGGAGCATAGTCCGTTCGCGATAACAAGGCGTTACTTGCTCTGCTTGGTCGCGATCGCACCCTGCCTGCCGCGGGTCTCGTCAGTTTTCACTGGGTTAAAGGTTTCACCTGGTTTCGCTACCCCCGGTTCAGTCGTGATGGTAGACACCGATACGGTCGCGCCACCGACTCTCGACAACGATGATGCGGGTTGAAAGAGAGCACTGTCGGGCGACGTCGGTCGTCGCGACGCCGGCTACCGGGAGAGTAGCGACAACGACGGCCACTAGTTACGTTCACACCTCACTTCACTTCACTTTATCCCGCCGCGTCGCGTCACCACCTCGCGTCACCTCGCCTCCAACTCCACCACTCGAGTCGGGAAACGAAACGCTACGGTACGTGCGCGCTAACTGACTCCGCGTTACAGGTTACAGTACTTTACAGAGCGCGGATCTTATACACCGTAAGCACACACATCGTAGCTCGTAGCGTGGCGAGCGCTGGCTGGCGTTGGCGAGCGTGTACAATCCTGAACTCACGTTCACATTCACCTAACTCGTCGCCCGGTCATCGTCGACGCCGTCGACGGCAATAGTGGCCCGCGCGGGCCTAATATCCTGATGAAAAAAAACGAATGTCACGATAGCGCCGCGAGTTGGCACGCGGTTGCCCGCGATACGAGACTCGCAGCGGTCCAGACCTCCATACAGTCCAGACTCGGCCTAACTCGGCTGCAGTGACGAACACTGACGAATAGTGACGAGTTATGGCGAGAAAGAGAGAGAGGGAGAGGGAGAGGGAGAGGGAGGACGCGTCCGCGTCCGCGCCCGTGCCCGTCTCGTCGTTGTTCATCTCAATGGCCGCCGACGGCGCCGACCCTTATTTACTAAAGTTTTCAAAATGGCGGTCCTTCGGATTCTCGCATGCGGTAACCTCGTCGCGATCTCGAATTCTGTACAGTTGTTGAATCGCGTCACGATCACGCGAGTCTCTCAGGTACGTGTCGAGTTTCTCTAAACGATTTCACGCAATTCTTTACGTCCTTCTTTCGTTATCTTGGAATAATTGGAACAATTTCGTTCAAGAATTTTTTGCGTAGTCGTCAATTTTGTTTGTAGTTTTCGACTCAATTCTCCCAAGATTTTCTGTATGTTTCAATTATCCAAGTTGTTTAATAGTATCGGTGAATCTTAAATGAAGTGATACATATTATTATTTACTTTTACAAATGTGTATGAAAATTGTAATTTTTATAAGTCTAGGGTGAAAATGCAAACTTTTTAACATTTCTGATCTAATAATGCAAAATTCACTCAAATTGATGACAAAGATGATTATGATAAGAAATATGAAGTTTCCCACAAATCATTTTCATCGTTATTTCTAGATTCAACAGAGATGGAGTAGTTACAAATCATCTTCAAAATATAAGACACCTGAAAATTACACAGATTACGAGATTACCAAAGATGAAAACGAATGGAAATATGTAGAGCGTTTACTTCCATACAAAATTATACCTAAACCACCAACTACTGGAAAATTCTCATCTGGCTATAAACCAGCATCTGGTATGACAATTATGATTTATATTTCATTTACATGTTTCATTTTTTACATCAAAAATATATAAACTGAAATTTCATTTCTCGGAGTAATGTATTTTTTCTTATTTTAACAGCTTCGCCTAAGGATAATCCCTACTTCATAGAACGTACGAAAAATTACATGCAGCCTGTGTATTTGTATAGAAATCCCAGAGGACTTAAAAAAATTACAGAAATTACTAAAATTCAAGGAGATATATGGGCTTTGGAACAAGATCTAAAGAAATATGTACAAAAACGCACGAGACATAAAATTACTAGCCAGATAAACGAATTTGCAGGTTTAATTAAATTTAAAGGTGATTATGTTAATCGTGTTAAAGAATGGATGAATAAAAAAGGTTTTTAAAAATAACTGATTTCCATAATAAATTATACTTTGTAAATATATAATAAATACTGAATCTTTGTTACAAAATATATTATTGTATATTTAATATTGTCTCGTAAAATTATCCTAATGTCTTGCAAAAATGATTTGTAATTCTTGTTCAATTATAGAGTTGTATCTCATGTTCCTCATTTGTCAACATGCAAATATTTTTACTTATTGGGGAAAATAGGAAGCATAATTTTAGGATTTTAACAATATCCAATTTATTTCTGTGAAAATACACGTTTATATCACAATATCAAAGAAATTATCCATACATCTTTTTAAAATGCGTTAAGTATGTGTTAAGTACATATATGTTGCATATATAACAATTTTTAATTAACTCTCAATATGAATATCATACAGATATTAAAATCAAGATACAGTATCTTTCATATGAGTTCCAAATTAAATCACTGCCACAAATATGTATGTATGTATATATATATATATATATATATATATATAAAATAATCCTTTGTAATAAAATTATTACATTTTTCATAAACTTAACCTAGAGTGCAAAATATTGATATCTTTCTCTACTTGTGCATGCATATATCTTATTCGAGATTCATTCAATTTGAATTAACAGCTCGTACTAATTGTAAGAATGACAGAGATAAATAAAAAACAATGAAAAATATTGTGCCATCGAGATGAAAATAAATAATTTCTTAAAACTTTCCAAATGATATATAAATCTTAATATGTACTTTTATATATTATATATCGTATGTGCGTGCACATATATGTACATACACGTATATACACGATAAAATCTTGTATATATTTTGGAAACTAAAAATACATATGAAGCAATATATGCCTATGGATACAAGAAATTTCATATTAAGATAGAGAGAAAGGAACATGTATTTAGGCAAAAGAGATCTCAGGTGATTATCTTAAATACAGGGTTTTTAAAGAGCGCATGTAAATCTTTTCTGATATTTTATCATTTTTTTTAGATTTATTTCATTCGAATAGATTTTTCTGTTTTTATTTTGTCTCCTTATTTGGATGCAAGATTTTACTTGAAAACTTTTCCTTGATTGAATTTACGTCCCTCTTTATCCGTGCCAACCCAACTGAAATATTGCTCGACCAATGTCTTTGTTTCTTCCTTAGATGAATCAAGCTTTGTCCAACTATAAGATTCGAAATCCACTTGCCAATCTGGACTCAGCTAGAGAAAAAGAAAATATTTTTACATTTTAACACAAATACTCTCTATATATTCCATTTAAGTGCTCTTATAAAACTTACTGTAAAAACAAGGTCTTGTCCTCGCCAGACCCAAATGCCACTGATCGTATTGTCATTGTCTTCTCCGAATATACAGCAACTAGCAAATGCACCTTTTCTCAATGAATCTAATCGTTGATACATACCACTGATTAAATTGCAGGACATGAAAACCTACATAAACACAAAAGCACGCACGTTAATGATTAAGTATACTTTTCAATTTTTCAAATACTTTTCAAATAATTGCATACCTTCGTTAATTCATTATTATACTTATATTCGCTAAGCCAAATACTATAATTTTCCGAATCAAACTTTTGCCAGAAGTAAGGAATTGATTTAGATTCATCTTCGTTGGAGTAAAATCGTTTAAAATCATCAAGGTCGAATGAGCTTTTAGGCATCGAAGCAAAAGGATTCTTTTTTTTCGGCTCGGCGGCTAAAGCCTCTTCCGTTGCGTCAGCTTCATCTTCTACTGCTGCAGTCTTTTCCGTTACAACTTTACATTCTTTCTTAGACTCCTTAGCTTCCTTTTTAGATTCCTTCTCTTTCTTTTCTTTTTTCGAACTCTATACAAGATAATAATTTACTATATATTAATCTTTCTTTTGTGACAATTATATATTTTCATTGATATATTAACCTTTCCCTGAGTTTCTGCAAATTTCTTAGGATCATATTCGATAGTCTTATCCGCCAATTTAAAGGCACCGATTACAGCAATAGATTCAGGTTGATAAATGACCGTTTGGAACCATCGATTTACATTCTGGTAAGGCTTACGTAATTCCGGCTCAAGAATATATTGATACAAGTGTAACAATGTCATAGCTACACAAATATCTGCCAAAGTCAATCGTTCTTCCACTAAGTAAGTCCGTGTAAGCAAATGAGAGTTCAAAGCAGCGAGTGCTTTATATATATCCTCTTTAGCATGCTCCACAGTCTAAAAGAAATAAATTCAATTAATTAATGTTACATTAGCATTTTATGTCATAACTTTACATGTGCATGTGCATTTGTATCAAATAATAAATGTATGTATATACAGTATCATAAAAGCACATGCCTCTTAAATGCATATGCATTTTATGTAAATATTATATGCATAAACTTTAATCTACCTCTCTGTGTTACAAAGAATGGCTATGTTGCGCCAATTTTGCCTTTGAAGGAGGATACATGTAATTATGTATGCAAAATCAAATATCTAATGCAATATGGAAAAAATTTACACCATAATTTAATACCTGTTTATGATATGGCATTATTCCAAGTAAAGGAAACACCCAAGCACAGCTGGCAGGAAGAATTTCAGAATCAGCGAATCCTAACCATTGGATAACCAATGCACGTTCAATATCAGTTTTCCCTCTCAATTGATCATTAGCCACTATAAATATGGTACATAACATGTTTAAATAAACAGATATTAAGAAAAAAATACATAAATAATTTTTTTTAAAGAAAGTCTTACCATAATAAGCAATTGCATTGCTTTCCGTAATATATTTTCCATCGCATGTTTCAAATGCTGGGACCTTAAAAAATTTTATATATATTGAAAAATATGTCCTATTATATTATAATGTGTATAGGCTGTGGTCAAAGTCTCGCTACAAATGCTTTGAAGCATTTGATGGACCAATTAGAAGAAAGAATTTTACAAACTGACCAATTAAAAAACGCTTCAAAGCGTTTGCAGCATTGCGTTGACCGTACCCACAGATAGCAGCTAAAAATGAGAAAAGTTGCTCCTACCCCCACCCCATCCTTCTTTTCTACTCTTCTTTTTTTTCTCATTCACTTTTTCTTGTTTCTGATATAAAAAAATTAATCATCTTATTATTTTATTTATATCATACAGATCTATTATACACGATTGAATATTCCTATAAGAATATGAGCACCAATTCTAACCATACCATATGACTCGCTACATCTTTGTATATCAGTATGTTTTATATGAAAACAATTGGAATATAATAAAGGAACGTTGCCTGAATAGTACTTCATGATAGTTTGTTATAAACCAAAAGTACCAGTATTGACAAAGTATTTTATAGTCTGTCATCATATGTGACGACAGAAAAAGCGTATTAATTTTACATTGCACAAAATAAAAAAAAATTTCTACAGAAGTCGAACGGAGGTAACGCGAGTAAGTCGGCTTACCTTTCCCAACGGAAACTTCTTCAGAAACGCTTCGCTTTTGTTAGTCTCGCCAAAAACGAAGTCGTCAGCAATTTTAATCTGGATGCCAGAGAATTGAGCCGCTATCAGGGCCTTGTAGGCTCGGAAATTTTCCGGGTACGTGTAAAGGATCTGAAAGAAATTCACAGTGGGGCGGATAACGCATTGTGTAGGCTTTATTTTCTGACATTCCGTCGCCAGCGTTGGCGTTTCACGGCGCGGATGCCAACCGGTGAAAAACCGCGTGAAAGTTACTTACTCCGGACGCCATTGTATCAAGTCACGAGAAGAGGAAGTAGAAGGCCGGTAAAGATCGCCCTACTTGAATAAACGCGCATCGCGCGAAGTACGTCACGATGCTAGAATATACTCTCAGCTGGTTGCGCCCTCACATCTGAAATTAGGCACTTTTAGTTTGAACGCATCATAAAAGATGCGTTCCAAATAACACATGAAGCGCATTATGCAATGTTTGTTTTTGTTGTTCATTGAATAATAAAGAAAGATAAAATGATACACTATATACTTCATGCGTAACTCACCCAAATGCACCCAAATCTATGTAGATATTCATATACTGTGATTTTTTTTTATTAATATATTTTTATAAAAAAATATTAAAATAATCGACATACTACTCATGTTCATACACATGTATCATGTACATATTACTAAGGTAACTGTCCCTATTAATGTGTTTTTTAGCCAATTTGCTTATTACTAAATTAATTATTAAATATTGTAATTTTAATTGTACTACTTGTAATCAATATCGATTTTTCAACTACTTCTTTTTCTTATAATATTTCTTTAATCTAAAAAAATTGATATTTTATAATGTGTTTTTAATAAAAATAGAAAACATATTTTTGTCTCTATTAGTGAATCTTTTAAGCGGCGATGGCCCTATAAATGTGCCCCCAATTTGTGTGCCTATCCACATTTGATTCATTTTAATATATAGTTACTTAAAATAGATAATAAATTTAAGCTAATTGTTTATGTTAATGTATTATATAAATCTGCTTTTTCTGCTGGACGTAGCCATTGATGTATTGTTCCAGATCCAAAATGCTGATTGGATGATCTAAAAGAATACATCAATAGCAGCGCTCACTCAACTGTTGAGTCCGTTGAACGCAGCCAATGGATGCATCCAGAAAACGACCGCTCACTGAACGTTCAATGAGCTTTTGTATCTGATAGGCATATTCCATTAGATCTAAAAATATAGACCGGGGTACAAGAGCATTATTTGCGTTTAATACATAAAGTCTAATCTATAATTGCGTAAATGTAGTTGTAACAATTCACCAATCACAGTCAGATATTTTCCTCGTATTCAAGTGTGATTGGTTCTTAAGCGGGAAGCAGATTCTTGCATAACATATAACACATAAGAAAATCCAATCAATCAGAGTTCTTTATTTCATGAAAAGGAAGGAAACGAAGGATTTTTTGATTGGTACTTTTTCTTATGCGTTTTGCATTATGTGTTATGCATTATGCAAGAGTTTATCCTCCCGGCTTTACAACAAACTACGTTTACGTAATTGTAGATCGGGCTTAAGAGTAAACCGTGAGATGTGAAATTAATCAACTGATTGTATTGGGTTATCTAAAAAGTATCCGCGGTACTTTGTCACTAGATATATGACCATCAACACACATCTAGTGACAAAAAACCGCGGATACTTTTTAGATGACCCAATACATTGAAACTGACCAATCGCATTTGCTATTCAGCAGAATTGACTAATCACGGTTGACACTTAACGATCGATTCTGGGAGTTTTCCAGCAGAGGCATAAATCAACACAAGAATCATTCTGTCTTTGTTTCTTATTATAGAAACAAGGACAGGATGATTCTTATATCAATTTGTGTCTCTTGCTGGAAAGCTTCCTATGTTAATCGGAGTTGTTGAGATGCGCAAAATGTTACGTGATATTCGCTGATTGGCTAGAGTCTGGCCGTGTGAAACTCTCTAGATTTATTCGCATCGCTTACTCCAACATACTCCAACATGCTCCTATCATAACACTTATTGCCCAGTTTACATCGTGCACTTGATAGGGGAGCTAACTACTATATTGTAACTTTCTATTAAATATATCTTAATTTCAGCAGAGTATTTAAAGAATGATGTATTAAATTGGTATAATATGCATCAAAATAATTAATTAAATACATATCATGTATATATTTGCTCATATCGCCAAAATTAAAATAATTTAATAGAAAATTACAATCTGCCTATTTACATCATTTTGATGATATATTTTTAAAATCATATTATTACTCGTAAAGTCAAATATTTATTTATTTTTTTACATTATCACCTGTTTTTTATTAATGTACAACAATCAAAATAAGCGTGCAATTATTATTTATAATTCATGTATGTGTGCACATATATACATGTTCATTTAGGAGTAAGAAGTGTTAAAACTACTTGTCAGCATCGGACAAAATTATTTAAATTTAGCGGAAGAGACGCCATCTTGATTTAACTCACCCCTATATCTACTAGAGGTATTCGTTTCGACAGTTAATATCTGAGAGATTGTCCACCATTTGATCTAACATGTCGAAGATTATTTGAAACAGTCTGGTCGACTTGCTTCGTTCTTTGCTGTTTGTTCATTGCGCGACAGTTGTACATACGTTATTTAGCGAGACGATCCTATTAATTGAGTTGCTGTTAACCACTGTGTGTCAAGGGGACGACGCCAGTCGACGCCATGATGGTAGGTGGAACCTATTATCAATCGGTGACTGGCCGTCTGCTTGTTTGACGTGTAATCGGCACGAATTACCTACAAAATTTCTTGCTCCTCCTTCGAATGTGCCTTGCGCTTTCTAATACGTGAAAAATGTTGCAGGACGGAATATGTGACACCACCGACATTTTAAATAGCGTTCCTCCTAAGAAGGTATTTATTGCGTTTCTCTTTTTATCATATATTTTCCTTCTTTTGTTGCCTGCTGATAACACGCGTATTATCACGATTGTTCTGTGTGTCCTTCCTGACTTCCCCTCCTTTATTGTCATATTCTCGATAATCACTCAGCGCCGTTGTATCTGTTGATGGGACCCTTTCAGACAATCCACGCTGATACCATAGACCTCTCGGATAAATCCCTGCAGGTAGACATCTCAGACGCTCTCAGTGAGAAGGACAAAGTCAAGTTTACTGTACATACGAAAACAACTCTACCTGAATTCCAAAAACCGGACAATCTGGTTGTAAGGCAGCACGAAGAATTTGTGTGGCTCCACGATCGATTTGAGGAAAATGAAGAGTACGCTGGTTATATTGTATGTGTGGAATCTTCTGACATTGTTATTCCGACATTGATAGATATTTTGATATTTGAATGTCAGACACAATCATAGGAATTTACGAAGTGCCAGACATGTACCAGCAATAGATCCATTATATTGAAGCATTTTGTTCTTATTACAATATTGTCAAGATTTAGTTAACCATTATTGAATTAAATTATCCAAAAAATTAATAATGTAAAATTAATAATGTAAAACATGATCGTACAAGAAAAAAGCAATAATTGTCAATAATTGTTCGACACAAAATTGAAAGAAATGATTGTGCTTTTTGGCACTCAAATGTTAAAAGTGAACTAATATTTTAATACCGATACTATATTATAATAGATTCCACCATGTCCACCAAGGCCAGACTTTGATGCATCTCGTGAAAAACTACAAAAACTTGGGGAAGGTGAAGGAAATATGACACGCGAAGAATTTAATAAAATGAAACAAGAACTGGAAGCGTGAGTGTTTCTGTATATGAATTATATGTTAAACAGGATCTAATTTTATTAAGTTACTTTTGTGACTTTGTAGGG
Source organism: Acromyrmex echinatior (assembly GCF_024713525.1). Classification (NCBI taxonomy): domain Eukaryota; kingdom Metazoa; phylum Arthropoda; class Insecta; order Hymenoptera; family Formicidae; genus Acromyrmex; species Acromyrmex echinatior. Next base: position 7,286,690 of record NC_141853.1, on the reverse strand, counting down.
AATACTTAGCCACGTTCAAAAAAACTGTTGCTATGCACGAAATGTTCTTGACTAGGCTGGCACATCATCCAGTTTTTCGGAATGATCATAATTTGAGGGTTTTTTTAGAGTACGATCAAGATCTTTGTGTACGAGGTAATGTTTTTGCATTTTGCAATTAATATTACAATATCTAGAAATTAAGATGCTTAGAGACCATGTTTTGTTTATTTTTGCAGGAAAGAATAAGATGGAAATGTTCGGTGGTTTGGTGAAGTCGTTCTCCAAAACTACCGATGAATATTACTTGTCAGCTACTGTAAAAGATGTGAACGACTTCTTCGATCAAGAAATGACATTCCTTCAAACTTACCATCACAATTTAAAAGAAGCAACGAGATTAGCTGATCGTCAAACATCTAAACACAAAGATGTAGCGGATTCATATATAAAGATTTCCACTAATCTTTTACAATTAGCTACAACAGATACTGGAAAACTCGAAAGATTTTTAACTAAAATTGCCGAAACTTTCGAGAAATTACGAGTGAGAACACATTTCTGAATATTTTTTTTAGAATTTCTATTTTAATTAAATTAAATCTATTATAAAAATACTTTTGTTTTTGCAGAAAGTTGAAGGACGGGTAGCATCAGATGAAGATTTAAAATTATCAGATACTCTTCGTTATTATATGAGAGATACAGCCGCGGCTAAGAGACTTCTTTTCAGAAGATTGAAAGCTTTACACGAATACGAATCTGCGAATCGTGCTCTTGAAAAAGCTCGTGCCAAAAACAAAGATGTTCATGCAGTAAGTGCACATTTTTTTGTAATTTGTAAATTTATATTTATATAATCTCGGCTAATTTATCATAACGAAATACCATACAAAAATATAACGCAGGAAATAAATATAAATGAATATTTATTTAAATTAATGGCGGCTAAATTGAACTGCAGTTATTAGATACTAGAAATGGTTTACAGTCATGAGTAGCATCTAATCAGAACTTCAATTTTTCTTGCTTTTCAAGGCACTGGAGGTTGCTGAGGTGTGTCATGTTGTTTGTGTCCTATATATATTTTCCGTTGTAGTGCTTAAAAAGCATTAGATCTTATTGCCAACCTTTTCATTAAACGGGTTATCAAAAGATTATCAAAAGGATTAATTAAAATCAAGATTTAGTAAATATTATCTATAAATAAAAGAAACTATTTTGGAATTTTACATTTAGTATATATTACCAATTTTATGACATTTATGAGTTTTTAAAATACAGTAAGATAATTTTATGATTCCTTTGCTGCAAAAAATATAAATAAAAATATTGCAAGATTTCTACTTTTTTATTATATGCAAATGCATTTACGTGATTAATATGTAAAATATATATTTTTGAAGACGTTACGTTTATTAAACAAGGAAATTGGCACAAATTAGTTGCTGCAGCACGGAAGTTATCAGAAGTATTATGCATGAATGACGGTTGCATGCAGTATATTGTCTTGATAATTTAGATACTTTAGATGATTTATGATCTGATAACACTTTTATGGTAGAAATGATATAAGTTTTGCTCTGATGAATATTTTGTTACATAATTGCATTGAAAGTTTTAAATAAAAATGTGTGTATTCAACATTTTAATATTTTAAATTTATGTTTTTATCAATCAAGGCGGAACAAGCACAAACTGAAGCATGTGAGAAATTTGAACAGATGTCTGATAAAGGAAAAGAAGGTAAGTGAAAATAGGTACAATTATACATCATTTGCTTGGAATCATTCAATATCATTTTGTAGTAGACAAATGGAATAAAAGAAAACATTATTTTCTATTTTTTTTTAAATTGTATAACGTGTTTGTCATAATTCACAAAATGCTATTGATTATTCTCCGAGTGTGACATTGTTACTAATACTTTTAATGATTTTTTAGAATTAATGGATTTTAAAACCAGGCGAGTAGCTGCATTTAAGAAGAATCTCATTGAGCTAACAGAACTGGAAATAAAACATGCTAAAGTGAGTATAATGTTTTCTATTTTTTAAAATTATGTTTAAACTTTGCAACATATCAAGAATATATACGTTATGTTCGCAGTCTCACGCAGAATTGCTCAAGAAATGTTTATCTGTACTTCGGGAAGAGTGATCTAGTTTTAGCGTTGCCATGGACAAACCTATGTGCATACATTCTGTATGCAGATAACAGTTTATTTAAGATTAATAATGTAATGTAATGGTACTGTAAAATACTATATATTTTTTGTTATCCAAATTTTACTAGATCTATCGTGCTTTGGAAATAAAGTATTGTATTTAAGCTGCAAAGTGACTTCGAAAATCTGATATTTACTATCATTGAGCTGTAAAATGCTACGTAAATGCTACTATTGGTTTTGCTTACTAGATAGTAAGAAACTGCGGTTTTATAAAAGTTTGGATAACACATGTGTTATAGGAACGTAACGCACATTTGTATTATAAAAAAAGAATTAAATGTTATATATAGCAAGTCCCTTTGCAGCTTCGAATTAAGAGCCTGTTACATATATATATATAAAGGAAGGTTCTCTATATTAAATATATATAGAAGAGAGAAAGATATATATATATATATATATACATATATGTATAAATAAGAATATATCCATATGAGCATGTTATTACTATATTGCTTAAGTTTAGGGCAATTTTGTGAAGGAGGGATTGCTAATATGAAAGCTCAGGATGATTAAAGTTAATATAAACAATTAGATTTTCATATATAAACTTTCCAAATTTTTATGACGATACGCTAGTCTGACAAATAATTATTCATAAATGCGTTCGTTTTAGAATTAGGAAACAAAACAATGCAGCAATGATAAAGGGGACCTTGAAACGATTTATAATAAAGTGCGATTATACTTTTCATCATAGCGTTGTAAAGCAACATCTGTATTTTCATGTTCTTTTATGCACTTCATATCCATTTTTGTTCATCGTGCAAATTGTGTCTAATAGTTTAACCGTCCCTTTTTCATAGACTAAAAAAAAGGAGTCTACTTTATGTAGATCAAGTAAGAATCGTTAGAGATAAATAATTTGCACACGAGTATTTTCGTAAGTTTTTATTGAATCGAATCATTTTCTTTTCTATAATACATGATTGCAGACATATACTGAGAAATTCATTAAGTTGCAAGAGTTTATCGTTTAATTCTTTAAGAATTAATTCGAAATCCACCGTATAATGTACCGTACATTATCGTCTTATCTTTAATGTCAGTAGATCCTATAAATATCCTATGAGTGAGTGCAGATAAACGCGCTGCGATGCGGACAACGTCGTATCCCGTTTATCGTACGCCGGTCTTAATTTGGTATCGTTACACCGTAAAGTTAATAATCTTAACAATAACGAACAGTAAAGACGACGCAATAGAAAATATCGTTGGTACGCAAAAGTCACGCTGGTCATGCTGAAAAACGTCTCGCTCTTTTCACATTTCGTTTTTGTTGCCTGCATGTATCAAATTACATACGATAAATCGAACGTATACTTTCGAAAACAGTAACTAATACATGCAACTTCGGTCTAACAGTATCATCTGTGTCTCGTTGTAGATGTGAGTGATTTTAACAAGTTTTGATAAATAAATTATATTACAGATAATTAGACAATCAATAGATGCATATATTTATGATCTATAGTGTATCAAAATTCTAAAAAATTTATTAAAGACACGGATGATTCTGCTCTATTTATGAAAATGAGTTACTTTATAAAATTAACTAGTCATTTGTTGTTTTGTAGTATTGTTATCTTTGACTATTGGTGTGGGATTTCCAATTTTGAATTTGAAATTAAAATATTTCAATATCTTAGCAACAGGAAGAGCTTTTCTGACAAGATACGCCACACACAAATACTTCGCCCGTGTTTTCGAAATTACCTAAAAGTCTCGATTTTTTTTTCTAATGAGTTACGCGTTTCAAAGTAAAGTTCCAAGAGCAATTTATAGATGTTTCGGAATATGCTGCATATATTCCCGCAAGTCTGTTAAATACAGTGATAGCTTTTATTCCATTTCCTATATGAGAAATGATAAATTCGGTCCAGTCAATTTCTTTAATTCGGCTTTATTTCGCACATTGACATTATCATTAGTCAAATTCTGACACTAATTCTGGAGGCATTTATTCAAGAATATTTATGGTATTCATGTGATACTTAAATGTGACTGATTATTGGGAATGCTGCTGATCATACGGCGGATGATTCTTGCTGTTCAATGAACTTTGATATACGAATATTCACTGATCGATTACGTACGTTCGTAGTGTATGATGAATTTTTCACAGGTAATATCCGCTGAAACACTCGCGACAGGAAGGAGAGAGTGGCTCTTTTATTTTACAATCGTTACTCATACTCTATGCTATGAAAAATGTGTGTGACGATTAAATTCGCAAATCGTGAACGTTTTGCGAACAAAAACACGTCGATGAATGTTCTGAAATTCTCGTGATTCTATTCCATTTATCAATGGTATAAGCACGCGGACTCAATTCCGTGTATATTTATTCCATTATCTCTATTACACGTGTATAAAAAAAAAATCGTTTTGTGATATAAAAATTTATAGAAACTCTTACACTCAACTTACCGCTTGAATCACATAAAAAAAAAATAAAGTTTAAACGTACGTTTAATTGTACATTTCGATCTCAAGTATTATATACAGATAAGTTTCAAATGCTTTGAAATGACTACTCGTTTATCATCAAAAAGTGTGATATCTCCGTTGGAATTGAGATTTAATGAAAAATAGGAAAACGCACTTCAGAGTCGTCTTGAAAAATATTGCATAAAAAAAAAGGAGAAAAATACTGTAGTATGCTCTCTAAATTCTTTAGAGTGAAATTTCACTTTAAAGAATGAAAATTGAGTCTTGAAAAAGAGTGGCTCACTTTTTGATTTTTAAGAGTAAGATTTCACTCTTAGAGGTCCGATTCCACCAATGTAACTGAGATTAACTTTAATCTTTGTTCAATTTACTCTTTATCTTTTTCTAATTCTAAGAGTTAGAAAAAGATAGACAGCAAAATAAACCGAGATTACAGTTAATCTCACATTGGTGAAACTGGGCCTAACAGTTTTAGAAAGTATGTCACGTATATTTCCTTCGTATCTTCGTATGCAATTTTTTTAAGAATAAGATTCCAGATTATAATCTGCACATTGCGCTAGAATTTTAAATTCGAGTAAACTTAAGACCTCCAACAACTCGTCGCAGTGTCTGTCACATATTAAGAGACACGAATGTTCTTAGGTACTCGGATACCTGTCAGGTGTAACAAGACGCCGCTGATAAACGTTTGGTTCAAGTCGTTTCAAAGTTTCATTAGCCGTCACGTCCTGAGAACGACTCGATTTAATATCGAAGTAATCGAGAATGAAATGGAATTTTAGGAATCGTCTATTTGCATCTACGTTGGTATTTACGCAAGCAGACAAACCTGAAAAAAAGATGAATGGAAAATAAGTCCGCGGTCCCGCTGTATTTCGCTGAATCTCTCGACGTACATCGCGCGTTATCCGCGTTTTCATCCACCGTTTCCATTCTATACGATTCTACATTAAGATTTGCTCATTCGAGAACGAATATTCCGTATATTCGCGTATATATTCGCGCGTATATTTAATCACGCCCGAATACATGCAAATTGATTGTATATTCGACTTGCGAACACGCTTTGTAGGGATCCCCTACCTCTCATTAATATTTCAACTAAATTTTTTATTTTTTCTCAGTGCTGTTAGATATGCGATATTTAGTTTTATCGCTACCAACGTCAGTCTTAAGCTCTTATCGTTGATCTGTAGCGCAGTAATTTTGTAAATTGCACGATGTGGTCCCCAACTCGTCGGTCTCAAACATCAAGAGTCAAATTTATTATGCGACATGGTCGACGATATATCAAGTTTTTTCCCTTTTTCTCGTCGGAATGCGTAGGACGACAATACTGAAAGAAATGTTTGATATGAATAATTCATTTATTCTAATTCTTTTGATTAGAATGACGCAATTTTTAAATTAAAAAATAAGAAAGTTTTCATAAGTCACATATTAACAAAATAAATGATTATTCATATTGAATTTTTCTTTCTGAGCCGATTTATTTGCTCTGCAATTAGCGCGATTTAAAACGCAAGCCATGACGGCGTTCGGCAAAAAAAGCAGCTTTGCAATTGTCGCAAAATTCCTTAATATGTGACTGATCTTAAGATACAACATTTAAACAACCAAATAAGAAAACAACCGAGTAAGAAAAGATGTTAGAAAATAATTATAACACATTTATTTCATATTTTTATTCGTACAAATAAGAAATAAATATGAAATCCGAAATAAATGTTATAATTATTTTCTAACATTTTTTTATTCGGTTGTTCGGTTGTTTAAATGTTTAAATATTGTATTGCCATACAATATGTATGTGTGTAACGAGTGTTGTTTTGAATTTGTTTATGATTGATCTTGCCCTTAGAATTCCTCACTGGATTTAAACGTATGAATCAATCCATATTAAAGAATTTTACAACAGTTGCAAAGCTCTTTTCTCTGCTGAGAACGTAACCAACGGCTCGATATAAACGTAACCGCGATTAATTTATCCCGCGATTTCTCCTTGACGCGAAAATACGGTACGAAGAACGCACAGACTCCAGACGGCGTGTGCGGGAAAGCAGGCTCGGGCGAGGAAGCAGCGCAATGTATATCCGTGCGGTTACGGAGGATTTCGAGCAGATTTATGATAACGGTATGCATCTGGGTCGGCCAATCAGTCTTCCGCCCGGCAGGCCGCAATCCTGGTCTCTCGTTCGCACCTGCATCACTCTCGTTCGCATCTCGAATCGGGCTCGAATCCAGCTGGCCGTCCACCGTCCGCGGTGTATCTGGTTGGAAACTCGAAATAGATCAGCGTCGATTAGAGTCGCCCATCGCTCGAATTCCAAAATTCAATCGGTGGTCGCGGCAAGAATTTCCGCTTGAATTATTCTCACTGTTATTAGCCGTTTTTTTTATTTCTGATTCGCGCGGTTGTCCCTGGTGAAAATAAAAAATCGGCGTGTAAGTTGGATGTAAAGAGAGAGTGACAGAAGCGTAAACGAAGTTTCTAGGAGGTGAAAATTGAGACAGCGAAACGTAAAAGAGCATTTACTCTTCTTTTACGTTTTGTTGTTTCAATTTTCATCCTCTAGAAACTTCGTTTACGTTTCTGTTCTTATATTCAACGTTCCAACTTTTATTTTCGCCAAAGTGTTTAAAGGCTCGACATTTCTGCACAAACTCAAAGAGGAAATTTCGACGAAGCAAATTGCGTATAAAGACCTGAAGCTGATCGTGCCGATCGCCATACATCTCTTCTTCTTTTTTTTAAAAACAAAAATAGAAGACGCCAATATACTGATCGGCACGAACGAGTTCTGTAAGGATGAACCTTTAGACCTTAGTGATCGACCGTTTAAAATTAGAAGAGACAATTCCAAATTTTAATTCTCCATCCCACTTTACATTTGCAAATTTTGTCCCAAAAGGAGGATTATAAATTGTTCCTTTTTTAAATGTAAAAATAATATGTGAAAAAATGATGTGATCTCGAAAATTGATGTAATTTTTCGTCGTGATTTCATGTGATACATTAAATATTATTAGTTATTTAAAAATATAATATAATATTGTTTATGTGTTTCGTTAATAAAATTAAAAAAAATGTTTTATTGTTATTGAAATGTAATTACGATAATTAATATCGAATTTTGTAAAATATCCCTCTTAGCCTTCTTAAGGAGTCACTTTACTTTAGACGCAATTTACTTTATCAATATTTCCTCTTCAAGATTACGCAGAAGGATTACGTTGGGGACGATCACGTTACAATATCCATCTTCCAGATAATCCGGCGAAATACCGTCTATAATGACCAATGATTAATAAACGCGTATATGCATAATACCAGCATGTCGTCAAAGCTGTTTTCCAACGTTCACGCAGCTCGCTCGCTGCATTATTGCGGACGCGCTTACGAATCGCGTATGCATTTGTCATTAAATCGTGCATATAATCACCCGCAATACAAGCGCTGCACTGATCGCGAATCGCGAATTTATTACGCAATCGGTATCAATAATTCATCGTGCGTTCACGTCGAGAGGTACCTGCCGAGATATCGAATTAAACACTACGCCGCTCGGATAATTGCGCGACGAACGGACTGCTGTCGAGAGAATGCGTTAAAATTTCACCCGTGCTATGGATACAGCACGATTGAAACCGTAGCACGTTGCGTGGCGTCGTTGCAAAGTTCCTAATGAAGTTTCCCTTCGAGTAATTTGCATCCCGGACTAATGCCGTTTCGTAAAACACCTTCAGAAAGCTATCGGTCTTTCCCTTTCTTCATGCACCGTCTCTGCGTTAATGCGACGAGCAATTTCGAGCACAATGCAGCCTCAGCATATAATTCAGGCAGGGTTAGGATGTTACTTCATGAAAGTAACGCGTTATCGTTAACGTTACTTTTTCTTAAGAGTAACTCGTTAGTCCGTTATTTATTTTGTTACTAATTTAAAAAAAAATAACGCGTTGTTATTACTTAGAATATAACGATTCATTACTTTTTTCATTAGTTTTTTATAACGTTAATCTAATATTTAAGATATTAAATGTGAAAATTATATTATTTAATAATTAACATTATTTAATAATTAACATTAAAAATTCTAAGTTATTCTTATAGCAAAGTTTTTTTTATATCTTCTTTAAACTTATATCTAATAAACCATCGATAATTCTTTACTTTAATATTTTTATTTTATATAATACGTACTTATATACCTTCAGGAGATTGGATTGTAAATTATAAACGCAGATTTTATTACACATTTTTGTTTGTTTGATGTCGTTATTAAGAATGCATTCCAATATTTATTGCTACTACTAAAATTTTATAGTTCGACATTATATGCATGTATACTATACAGATTTTTAGTATTGGCAGTGACTATCGAAAAGCAGCCTAAGATATGAAAAAAACAAAATCTCTTTCGATATTGAAATTTCTGTTATAAAATATTTTTAATTAATTATGTATAAAAATAATGCAATCTATTGAATAATTCTAAAGATAATGAAGGTTAAAATAACCATAAACGTAACGACTAAATTCGTAATTGTCACTAAATCACAAATAATGAAAAAAGTAATGAAAATGGTAACCACGTTATTTAAGTAACACGATACTTCCCAATTTTGAAGATGTCTTATACTAGGTGTTTTCCACTCAGTGATACATTTTTATTTTTAAATATTTTTAAATATTTACAAGTATCGTTTTGTCTTTGTTCACTCATGGAATGTAAAAAAAACGACATTTGTGTCGATTTATGTTATTAAATAAAATTTTAATAACGTTAATACGTTCTATCTACTGTTAAAAGTAACATTATTAAAATAGTTATTAACACGCGATCCACTTTCATTAGGAACGAGCTAAATATTTCTTCCCGTGGTAAACGTTTCCTTTCTCTCGTTTTTTCTCTATCCTTTTTAGTTTCTTTCTCTTTTTCTTTTTAATTTTAATAATTCTATGATTCATAAAAAGTGGCGTGAAACAGTTGCCCGGGTTTGAGAGAATTACTGAGTTCGCGGAATATATATAATGCCGAATCCAATCAGTTTTTAGGTCAAATACAGGTCAAATACAAATAGTTTTTGTGTGCACGAATAAATTCCGATATTCAAATCAAACGCACTTGGAATCCTATTAGGGAGGGAAAAAATATTGGCGGTAGTTGGATTAGGCGTATAACTCGATTATTTTTCAATATAATGTAAAATAACTAAATATCAACTAAAATAATTGTTATAATCGGAATTGCTTTTTATTTGTAAATTTTGCAAGATGTGGTGTGTGTGTGTGTGTGTGTGTGTGTGTGTGTGTGTCAAAATTACTTATTATTTTTTTAAATTACAATAAATAGTATAATTGTAATGAAATTTTGTGTTCATAGCCGCGCGTAAAATAACGTCAATCGTATAACGACAACTGGGAAATAAGTTTTTTGTCTTTGTCTTATTTTCGTATTTAATTCCTAATTGAGAAATATTATCGCGCACAAAATTTAATAATAACAGAGATTTATACCAATATAATTTACCAATATAATTTACCAATAATTTCTGAACGTTTACCAATATAATTTTCCGAATGCCAAATCGTTTTCCGTGCCAAACGCGGCTATCGAGAGCGATTAAAAGCACAAGTGTTTCAAGAAAGAATCACAAACGCAATAGAACAGCGATATCGGTGCAAGTAAAGAAACAAAAGACACGTAGTCTGGAGAGCGTTCTTCTCGATTTAATTCCGCGGGGCTTTCGGTTTTCTATTGATGTTTTTATAAGACCGCTATTTCGCCGATTTGCGAGGTCGACGGAAGTAGAGAAAGAGAGATAGAAGATAGAGAAAAGATCTTTAGGGGAAGAAGAGATCCCGCTACATCCGCCGGGGGCGAAATGAACCCCCGTGTACCATGACCCTTTCTTACGACTCTCTCCCTATCCTTGTTGTGCTCTTCTACGTTATCGAGCCAGATAACGACGGATACATAATACACGGGTGACTGCGTGCGATTCCACGAAATCCATGGAAGCCATCTTTACGCTCCACCGATCAAACGTTACTTTGCGCAGATTTTTCCTTTTTTTCTCTCTCTCTTTCTTTGCTCTCTTTTTCCGACCATCTCTAACAGAACGACCCAAACAGTGCGCCCTACCGCCCGCTGCAAAGGGAACTCATTAAAGGGCTATTGTCGGAGGAGGCCGATCCTTTCGAAGATTTGCAGGTGGAAGTATTGCGCGAGAGAGCGAGCACTGAATCGTCGATAATTATTGCGTTTGTTGTGCCGTCTTGTGTGTTCACGCGGCCGGATATTTTCGTCGCGATTTTCACCGATCTCGTAATCAAAGCCGCAGTAAATTGTTACGTGGCGTAGATTTGTCGGAAACATTTATTTTGAATATCCAGAATGGCCGCGTACAGCAAAGAAAATATTAACCGTTTCATATAATTTATATTTAATCTCTCTAAATCTGAATCAGTGATAGTCACTAATTACCCAGTGGCATACTGATAATCAGTGAGGTTCAACTAAAAGGAAGAATTTGAGCATTATATAACTAAAATACCGATATTTGCATGTTAATTTCAATCTTTCAATATCATATTCATTGAATTTAAGCACTAAAACAAGATTAGTTAGGTCATATAATAAAGATTAGCTAGGTTTAAGAATCTCATTTAATTCACTGATTACCATTGATTATCCACTGATTACTTGGCACTGATATCAGTGATCATCCACTGATTCAGAGAGATCCAGTGAAGAACTAAGGGCTAGATTAATATTAAGGATATCTTGTCTGTATCATATCAGTTAAAAATATATCTGTCAAATTATCAACAAAAATAGCTAATATAAGTCAATATTATTCAAGAAATTTTGATATAATATTAGCCCGTGAAAACATCTTGAAATCAACTGCAAAACGAAACGAATAATTTAGCTTGTAAGGTTTTATGCAGCAAAATGACTTTATTTTACTGCAGTCTTAGGTTAATAAGTTTTAAACAAATAAGTGAGTCCAAATAAATTTTTGCATAATATTATATGTATAAAAACAAATTTTATACATATAAAATTTAATGTAATTTTAATATTACTCTCTTTCATCAAATTTGCAAATAAATATTATAAAATGCAATTTTCATAAGAATCAAGACAAACAAAAAATTAATTAACTTTAACAAGAAAATTGTGCTCAAATTTTAGATATATAAAAGACAACAGTAGAACGATCTGTAAAAATTCCTAATATTTTGAAAATAGGTACTAAACTTCTTAATGATTTTATAACAGTTGCAGAATTGCTTTCTCTGCTAAAAGTCAATATCAGGACTTCTTGTAACGAAAGTATCTTTATGTTCGCGCTTTGCAGTTTGATATCATTTGGCGTACGAACTTATACGTTTGTACAGTTTACAGCTCGTTAATGTCTAATGACAGATATACCTCGCACGAGATCGATTCGAGTTGATGGAGAGTCATTAGTACGCTTTAATCGATCGGTTTTACAGCTTCTACAAGATAATGTCTCGTCGTCGACGGGATACGACAAGATCGATTGCTCCGTCGACGAGGATGTCTGTATTAAAGTCAACAACCGCGAACGGTCATTCGCTTTATGATCGCTTGCATCAAGCTAAGCCAAGCTTAGAAGCGAATTTAACGTTCATTTTCTATTCTATTTCAGATTATGCCAATTACGGTAGAATGAGAGTTTACTTAATAAAACGAGCGAGCTTGGATGCAATCAGAAAATTAAAGAAATGGAATAAAGAGTATTTGCTGTTTGAGTAAAATTTCAAATTTCGTAAATAATAATAATAATGAGACAATACCTTGTTGTTTAAATAACAATTATTACTGTCGTTTTAATTAAATGTTTTATCAAATAATATCGTAACTTGTCCGTAATGAAAGCGGTACTTTTGCCCGTTCTGCGTAAAAATATGGACAAGTCAACGATCCACGTTACGATACGATTATGTACGCTCGCGAGATTGCTGTAGTAATTTTACGATCTTATTTTAGTATTAACAATGTGAATATCGCGAACTCGAAAACGCCAGTCGATAACGGTATGTAACGTCGCGCTTGTGATAATAATTGGTTTAATCCCGGTATAATTGCGAGCACGTACGAGCTACGACTTTTACGAGAGCGAACGAGATTTTGCGAGAGTGCGCGGTCGCGACCGATGGAGGGGGAGGGAGGGGAGAGGGGGGTGGGGAGATTATTTCCATCGGGTATTCATTTTTAATTAAATTAATCGAGGAATCGGCGCGCTAATCCGTGGAATTCGCGTAGTAGTCGCTTCAGCGTGACGGCCGTGCGCTATTGCAGAATTCCGTGAGGTTGGTAAATATTCGAGGAGCGCCGCATTGTTCTCATTACGGCGTATCGCGCCACGCTATTCCGATAACTTCATCAGCCGGTATTCGACATCGAAATACCCGTAGATAGGAATTTCGATTCGCGCGTGAATATAAATAAATACATGCGTGTACGTTATCGGCCATTAGTCTCGCGCTTGTATCTTTACCGAAAATGTGAGCATCGCGACAAGGATGTGGGTGAGAGCGTTATCCTCGTCTCTCTCTCTCTCTCTCTCTCTCTCTCTCTCTCTCTCTCTCTCTAGCGTTTCAACAGAGATAGAAAAAAAGTTGAGATAAAAAGTTGCTGTTTTATTAACTAAAACTCTGTAATGAATAATTTATCTCCAAGAGATTCTGATTTTTTTCTTCGTAGCGCCAAAAAACTGCACTTTCCTCTTGGAAATTTTCAATTTTATGCCGTTGAAATTCGTTAAAATATTGTATTATTGAAAAACGTTATTTTTTAATTAGTTAAATATATTTTAGTTTATTATTATTGATTTAATAGGAAAATATTTTTTTCTGGGTATTTATAGTATGAGTGTAAAAATAATTGTGCCAATATGACAATACTGATATAGACAATAGTTCAATTAAATAACGTCATGATAGAGATATATTTTGTTCGTAGATATTCTAGGATTAATATTGAATATGTATATTGACAGAATTGTATTTGTCCATCTGGAATGGTGAATTGATAACTGATCATAATTGGAAGGTCTATTCGTACGATCAGAAATAACGTACTAACAAATTAATGTATATATATATATACATATATATATATATAAAATACTGCAATAGTGACTCGAAATAGTCACGTGCATGTAATAAAAAAGATTATCTATAATACCGAAGTACATTCTAAAAATATAAACGAGCAAATGTTATTTTCTATTATCGATTCAATCTTTTTTGGAAGAATAAAGTTCGTATTTTTAAAGAGGATCATGAAGGTTATACATTTTTTTTTATTAATCCTTTGACTGCCGCAGGGATTTTTGTAATGGGTTCCCTAATGCTACACTATTTTTTATATGATGTAATTTTAAAGTAAATTTTTCATTTTAGAATACATTTTTCAATAAATATATTTTTTAGTAAAAGTCTTTGGCAAAATTGAAAATCTCTCCAGAATTTACAATATATATACAGAATGTTTACTACACGGAAAACCTGGAATTTTTAGATTTCTTTTTATTCTTGAAAATCATGAGAAAATCAAGGGATTTTCATGAAATTTTATTGGGTCTCAGGGCAATTTTTAGAATTTTATATATTTTCAACTTAAATTCTTATTCTCAAAACATTGTTTCTCTATAATCATTTTTTCTTGATAAAATGTTGACAATCAGCAGTACAAGTACAGCCATACATTCATATATATTTTTGTATTTCATCAGGTTTTATAAAAAAATTAAGGGAATAGTAGAAAATAGTTTACTCAGCAGAATAGAGTAGAACTAATAATTATTTTATGGTGAGCCTTCCCTATCCTATAGATTGCAGGGAATAATATAGTTTCGTGAAAATTCCTTATTTTCTACTAATTTCAAATAGTTTATTTATGTTGCTTGCACTTCTATTTATTTCAAAATTGCATTAAAAAATTTTCTAATTTTACCTGGAATTTTGAATAAAAATACCTAGAAAAAATTTCCCAGGGAAATTTTTTACAAGATTTCAGTAAACTCTCTGTATATAAAATCAATGCAAAAAGTTGATTTTCGGTTCATATAAAGGTGACAGTAAAAACTGTATTAAATTGACACTGACTAAAATTGATTTGGCGATGCTCTGTACATACATAGGTGTATATTCAATTGTACATATACACATGGCAGTCGAAGTGTTAATAAAACCATTTTATATATTGTTACAGTAAATAAAAATAATAAACAAAATAAATAATATAAATACACATACATTTGTATACGTGCTTTATATACGTTCTAACGCGTGCAAATAGATACTTGGGTCTAGAAAGACGACTCGAGCACACGTAAAGGAGCTATTAACTTACAGTAACAAGGTGATCGCGAGGGACGATTAGAGAGCTGTCGGAAAGGGATCGTAAAATTTGTTGAATTTCGGTAACCGCTTTGTAGACTGCTTGAATTTCAAACAGCGCGAGTGATAAAGCTGTAACCGTAAATTTATCACGAATGGACGATCAAAAGTTAAAGGAAACGAACGGTTTGACATGGTGACAGATCTATAGTAATAGCGTTCTGTAGAATTTCATTCTGTAGAATTGACATCTCGCGTTTTGCATATTTCTATTAATAATGGATAATAGATCCGATCAGAGAAAGGGAGAGAGAGAGAGAGAGAGAGAGAGAGAGAGAAAGAGAGAAAACTATTTGTATTTCGACGTCAGAATAAGAGTTTTATAAATATCGCTAGGAGATTCTCTGTCACGAGGCAGAACAAAACATTTAACGATACGTCTGCCTTCGTGGCGCATCAGGATAAATCCTTTGACAATGTATGCTCATGTAATAACGAATAAAGTAATGCTAGCACGCAATGTGATATGGGTCGGATTTGAGTTTTATAACATTCATACGAAGACATTATTCGAAAAGGAATTTTTTTCACTTTTATGTCCTGGGTAACTTCATTAAAATTTTAGATTTGCAGGATGTAGATAGGAATTCCACGAATTCTACGCACATGATTCATACGGACTTTCATGCATACGAATCTGTGTAATGTGTTTTACGTACCAGAAAGCGTGGCCCGTTAAAATTACTGCAGTATGCGCGCTATATTTATTTGCGCGCTTATTATTATTAAACGCAGATAAATTCAGAACGAATTGTTGAATGTGAGCTTGTGAAATATTACGCTATTGTTTCTACCGTGGGAACTATACTAGCCATTAGAGTATGATCAATTGCCTCGTAAAACTATTAACCGCTTTCGAGGTGAGAGATTTAGACAGAACCAAAGAAAAGTAATGAGTTTATTGAACAAAGTATACTTAATAACGGCAATAAAATTTGATTAGTAGTTTCACGAATAACGATCATTACAAGGCTACTTTCGCCCGAATCAACAATTTATACTTCTATAAATATCTTCTATAAACAAAGATAGCTATATTAAAATTCTAAAAATGAGATAGTATCCTTTCTAACTTTCACGTTCCAAACTAGTGTTAGATAATCGTGCCGCCGTCGATTAAGTCTTAGACGTAACAGATTTGCGATTGAAAACGTGGTACACATGCGATTTATCCGATATACGAGTATGTTTTCGTCGATGCTGGCAGCAGCAGATCTCGCCATCATGTTTCGGAGAATGGAAGTCTAGCAGGAGGATTCTTTTTTTTTTCTTTTTTTTACGTCGCATATCGTGTATTTTACTACAATAAATCGCTATATCGATACAGATTGCGTCACATACAGACCGCGCTCTCGAAGACATAATATCGACGATGCGACGTATATACGTGATTTTCAACGGTAAAGTGGTTCTCAAGTGTCAAATTTGTGAGATTTCCATTAGATGTGATTTCGCGTCTGTAAGAAGAATCTCAAAGAGAGCTTCGGGGGCCCGCCGTTCTCCACGTCATCTAGTCATGTCTCGTATCCTACGTACCTTTTATTCGTTTAGTTTCCGACACGCCAAGATTTCATTGCGGCTGCGTGAATCTCACGTATACTGCATCCCTCAAGGATTAAAACGCCGGGCATATATGTTCTTGAATTCCCACCTGTGAGTTTTCCTTGACGTATCAGTCTTCCGTGCATGGAAGAAGCGAGACGTTTTTCAGGAAATATTTCCCCGAGACGTGTCGTCTGAATAACGCATAAGTACACAAACGAAGATGGAGCAAGGATTCGATTCCCGACAAAATACCGTTTATCCTACTTTTCCTACGTTTTCTTTTTTTTTCTTTTGTTTTCTTTTCTTTTGGTATCTCCACACGCGCACGTCTCACCTTAAATTAAGATAATATACAGAAAGAACCGTTGAATCGTCTTAATCGCTACGCGTATCGGATGTGTACAGTGTTTCGGGCGAGAGAAAACGACGCTACGTGATGGTTTCGTGGGTCTCTCAAAAATAACGCCGGCGAGGCCAAGTATGACGCGTTTCCGCCGCCGTCGTTCCAGTGAGCCCACGTATTAGGCCTGTCCAACTGGTGAGCTCTGCTTTTATGCCTAATTGACGATACCGCATTGTAACAACCCGTCTCAATGATGCATATCTTTATTCGTGAATTCGTCCGTTTGAAAAATCTTGTGTACGTACAAAACTACGAATCTCCGATACTTCTAGTGGAGAACAATGATAATGCTAATTTCGTAAAATAGAAATCGTTTAGAATAATAGATCAGTTCATGTAGATTTCGTTATTCATAACTCATAATTGAGTTTCATTACGCTTTAGTATAATTCAATGATGCCATGATGATGTCTCTTACAGTGTTATTTTTAATCATACTGATGTATTTGTACGTAATAGTGTGTCATTTATTTGCAGAACTCTAGATGAATAATAGATCAGAAGTTCAATAATGAATAAGTCGAAGAACAAAAGCTGTAAGGGCGAAGAGCACCGAGAGAAATTGTGCTCTACGACAAGAGGGACGACGTAACATTCGCCTGCAATTTTAAAATTAGAGCTATCGTGACTCTCGATTCTTGCAGCATACGTCACAATGTCAAATTGTTCAATATTCAGCTGATGGTTCTTTAACTTATATAGAACGAGCAAATATTTACGCGTATATTCCATAATGTTAAGAAAATATGCCATATACCTATCATCGTATATAATTTTCGTATATAATAAAATAACATTCGGCAATGGACGTGATGACGCTCTTCCGATGCCAATGTGGCTAAAAGTAAATAACTTTTCCATTGTATTGGCGAGATTATTTTCTAACAATGATTTATATATAACAAAGACAATTATTTTCATTATCAATTTTATTACAAAATGAAGGCAGCTATCTTCATTATTAATCATTATTATAAAACAAATTCGCTATATTATAACAATGAAAAAGTTATTTACGTTGATATTGGTATTCAAATTGTTTCAAAATATTCGTGAAGCTATGGTTTTAATTGAAAAGTAATAATATATAAATTCTGCGAAAAGTTACAACGCGACTTCTTTTTCGCACAATCTTTTTCCCGGTGTTTCTTTGAATGTAACGACGATTCATCCAATTCTATAACTTGTAACAACGCGGCCGCGAGACGCCTTAATGATGGTCTTTAATGACGTGAGAGCGACGCTCCGAAATTGCTGTACGTACCGCGCTTTGTTCGCGTTTGTTCCGCGTGCAATAAACTCTTGCAGCACCGTGTCGTGCCATAAACGCGTTTTCGTGCGACGCGACGCCGACGGTGCGATCTCCATCTCGCAACGCCGTCACGACGCGACGTCGCAAAGAGCGCTCTCGCTTGTAAAAAGGAACAGTTTTTCATAACAATTTTTATACGAAACGAAAAACGTAAGATTGTGGCGTGAGCAGAAACGCACGCTTCGCAATCGCGTTCGCGAGCGTCAACGTGAATTTTCCCGTTTTGACTGGTATTTTCTAGATGTATTCGTCCTTTTTATTTTTCATGTTTGTGTATCCCAAGAGAAATTTTCGAGACTTCGCGGGAACGTGTTATTCAAGCGGATTTAAATGGAAAGAGGTCGTATTGTGCGGTATATTCGGATTGATTTGAAATACTTACGAAGTTATTACGGTCTTAACAAGATGAGTGAACATCTTGCAAAGAGATGCTTTTTCTATTACAACTCGACACGCTGTAAATAGTCGATGCAAAACTAATTTGATTTTTAACTTATGATTTCGAACTAATTTGTGACAACGGTCAATTAGTCGCAATGCTGTCGCATTAATCCCTACTATTATTAAATATATTTTTTTTTATGTAAAATTGTAAAATATATCGAATATAGTTTCTACAGTCTATCTATTTAATTTACAATAATGTACAAACCAGTCAATTTCATGCTTATCGTATTATCTTATAATTAAAAAATTGCGTCGTTTATATTACTGTAAAATCGTGAATCTTATAAAGTCGTTATTATATTTGTAATTTATTCGAAGAGAGCCCCAATGTTATTTGTCCTTGAGCCGAATGTTATTTTTTTGCAATAAAAGAAGAATCCAGTCACATATTTTCTTGATACCAAATAATCTTCGAATATCTAGATTTTATTATTGCAACTGTTCTAATTCTGATTTGTATCAAATGGTGATTTCTGTTTAAAATCACTTGAGCGACACATTCCCAAAAAACTATCAAATCTCGGTTTATATACGCTACTTGGTCATTTTTTTTTTAAATCGATAATTTCGGAACCACAACACACAAGTACAAGAATTAAAATTGTAAGGATGATAACATTTGTAAATATAAATAATGTAAAAAATGTTCTTAAAGGAAAGGCAGTGTTTGTAACAGATATGAGCGACGCATAGACTTGTATCACACATGCATTGTATCACACATCTACAGGTCTGTGCTTTTGGAACCCACCTAATCAATTATTTCGATTTCCGAGATATATATAGTCTCACCTTGTTAGCGACACGATCGATTCGTTTGCACTGACCGCGTGAATTTTCCATCCGACCGGCCTGAAATCTGGTCTGTCGAAAACGGACGATCAGCAGATCGGTGCCCCGGAAAGTTGGACAGGCCTTGCCTAACGTAATCCGCCTCGTCGTGGCGTATTCGACCCGGGCAATATTTACATAATTCGAGTCGCATGCGCGTCGCGTGTAATGACTTGGAGCAGGCAATCGCGCAATCTTCCACGAAAATCTCGCATATCTAAGTAGTCCAGCCGGCGGCAACTTCGACTAAAGTAAATAAAGAATAAGAGGGACGAGTGAGGATGAGGGAAGGGAGGGTGGTTGGAAGATGGAATGGAAGACGGGAGTGTGGTTTGAGGAGGAAAGGAGACCCGCGAGGAATGGATGAGGAAAGGATATGAGCCTGGGGGGTTGCTGGAAAAGATGAAAAAGAAGGAAGGGAGGATGAGCGGACCATAAAGTCCCGGAGGGGAAAAGAGGAAGGGGAAGGGTAATATCCTATCTATCACAAACGGAAGTAATGACGTAATAGTTATGGACATTTTCGAAGTAAAACGCTTATCGCGCTAAAACGACGCCCGCTACGACGAGTACCACTGGTACCAGCACGCCCGCCAGATTCCTCTTCGCTGCCGACGTTTTGCGACGCTGTATCGCTGCCATCTTGTCACCTGAAACGGCAAGAGAGACAGGTGGATCCGTTAGTAAATCGGTTGCCGAAATCGATCGGCGTTATTCGTCGAGGTGCCCCCGTTATCGAGGTAATCGAGTACACATCGACGAGGGGTCGCGACAACGACGGGACGTTCCCGTTGGAAACGATGGCGTGTCTCTTGTAAGTTAAGTCGAGCGTTATTTCCGCCGTGGCGCACCATGTTCGTTGTTGTTGCCGCTGCAACATGTTAAAGCCGAGAGAGTACAACCGGCGATAAAGCGATTGCGCTCTCCATCTCTTTATCTTTCTCTTTAGCTCTCTTTCGTTCTCCGCTATTCTTTCTTTCTCCCGTTACCATTTTGCCTGTTATTTAATAATTGCGTCTTCCGTCACGCGCGCGCTTTCGGCCGCTCGCACGAGAGAGCGATCGGAAGGCGACTTACACAAATTACGCAGATTAAATCCGCATATGCAAACAAACGCGAATCCGCGGCACACGCTTTCACGCTAAACGGCTGGTTTGATTTGAATCCATTATTCATATTGAACGTACCATGCTACGTGTGTATATATGTATGTATTGGACGAACGAAAGTCAAGACGGATCAATGCGAGTTGTACAGCACAGCGTGGTACATGCGTCTTATTACTCGAATATTCGGAGTTCCAATACTCGGATTAACACGGATTTTTATCGCCACAGAAATCGAACTAAAAATTATATCGCGAGGGGGGTAATCATCAGCTGAAATATTGCGTCCCGTAGATTACATGATTTTATATGATTTCATCCGATTATAAAAATAATTTTTTTCACTACTATGAAGTCATTTGATAAAATGTACAATTTTATTTAATATTATACAATGATTTCTCGTGATTGCATATGTAATTATCGGATTATATATAGAGATTTCATATGAATTTTATAATGATTTTGAGGACTCTCACAGTTAAGTGATTATCTCCTTGTTATGTCGGACATGCATTCTAATTTCTTAGAAGCCAAATCGATCGATTTTGTTTTTTATAAATTTTTAAACTTTAGTACTAAAGCATTTAGTTTCGTCGATTTTGTGGAATCAGTTTAGCTTTTGAAAGATCTATATGATAAATAAAAAGGTAAATTTTAATTAATGCGTTCGGGACTTCACGTTTCGATATTCATAAGATACATATCATACAAAATATTTTTTTAAGTACTGTTTAATATTTTAAAAAGTTTTTTGAGACTATTTTATGATAAAAAGTTGATATGAATATATGATCTTGATTTTTTTACATACATATTTTCAGAGATACAAAGTATTAAAAATAATCGCTTCCTTAAAAGCTCTTGAACGAAAAACAGTTTAAAAATAAATTAATTTTTTATATTTAATTTTTTCAAGATATTGACATCGAATTTGGTACAAATAGATATATCTTTAAATTAAATTAATCATTCTATGTAATTGTAAATTCAATTCTTTCAAAAGTATCAAGTTAATAATACTATTTATTGCGATTATCTTACTTTTTTTAGGTCTAAAAAAGTTTTTAAAGAAGAAAACTTTTTTCGTTTAAAAGTTATAAAAAAAAACAATAATTTTATGTTTAAATTTATATCTCTGAAATGAGACTCTTGAAATCATATTTTCACATTTTTCGTACTTTTCTTTATATCATAAAATTAAAAAAATCAACTCTTAAAATATTGAACAATATTTAAGAAACATCCTGTATAGAGACGATTACATTGTGCATATATCAGTCCATGTATCCATTTTGTAATACCGGATTACACCGTTCGTTATACTCGAACATACCAAAGAATCGAGGAATAAAGAGGAGAAATTGCATTTTCTTCTGCCGCTCGTTTCAAATCCCGACTCGTATTGATATCGAACGATAGTTGATTGTGATAGTTGACGGTTTCGTAGAGATCTCCCCTTTTTTCCTTGCACGACGTAAACATCGTTTGCGTCGTGAATCGACGTTGTGTAACGCGAATTTCTTTCACTCGGATTAGCGACTCGCGGAGGAGGATCCGAAATAAATTCTGGGCGTAGATTTCCATTATAATTTCCAATTGAAATTGTGGACTCCCACGGACTCGGCCGGCGCGTCTCCCGTTGCATACAAAATTACTTCCCAACGCTCCGACGCGACGCGACGCATCGCGTCGTGCGGCGCCGTGTTCCGTGGAACTGCACAGAATGTGCCGTGGATTACTGAGCTAATTACTGTCGTAGTTGCTCACACCGTGCGTCGTAGCTACCCCGCGGAATAATTAATGTTGATAATAGATATATGCCGTATATTATAAATTGTGTTATACAATATCGCGTGCGTCATAGCGTGTGCCGATATTAATTCGTTGTTACGGAGATTGGAGATAATCAAGGGGTGACAAGTATGTAATTAGTATCGATACGAGGAAACTTTCAATCAATATCACGGCGTTATCAGCCTCATTCTTAATGTATGCAACCTAATGAATTGTTGTATTCATCGAGATATTTAATAGTGATAATGATAATTGTGAGAAAGAAAATTATATGTTTATTACACATGTGTGTGTATTATGATTCAATACTATTTTGTACAATAACTGTAAACATAATAATGACTTTAACCAAGCTTCTTTCTCAAAATTCTTTTTCTAGATGATAGAAATTCCAGATAAAGCGTAGTACATAATTGAGTTATAATTGATCAATTAAATTTACATTAAGCAAGTGTTTGTTTCAGACCTAAATTAGGTGACTGTTAAAAGAAATTGGCACGACTAAAATATCAATCCATTCTTATTCAATTACATCTTTTTTCTTCTTTCGAGTAAATAAAAGTCTGAAATGGAGAACGTTTAATGAATAGAGAAAAAGGATAAGGAAATTCTTATACTCAAAGTATAAGAATTCATTGTTAATTGGAGGAAAGGTAATTTAGCATTTAATCTACGTTGTTTCTCGCAAATCTTTCGACGAGGAAATATTCACTTTATCAAAAACTATTATCTAAGTGAATTGAAATTAGTATACATAATTATAATAGAGAAATATGAGAATTGTTAAATAGAATCCGTACACATATATATAGATGATAGATTTTCTCTATCATCGCGTTATTTAAAAATTATATATATGTATATATATATATATATGTACAGATAAAATTATAAAAATGTTTATATTATATATAATATGTAATATAAATATTTCTCAAAATAAATGTATTATATTAATAAAGCAATTTCATTGCTAATGAGAACAAACTAAGTATATATTTTATTTATTACTGCTGACGGCAGGTCAAAGTACGTTAAAGTAGGTTACAATACGTAAAACACTAATTGTTAGTCACAATATAAAGTATGTCATGGCATGTTTTAAAGTACGCTAGAATAAAACTTTTGTTGACATACATCCAAGCAGCCTTCAGTAGCCAACTAGCTGTTCCAGAATTTTAATTTAAAGCAAAAGATTTAGTTGGCAAAATATACTCTAATCCATTTGTTAGATATTTAAATGTATACTTAAAAAAATTACAACAAATAAGGCTATTTTCCATCGAGAAAGAATCACTTCAAATTACGGAGAGTATTATTAACAATGAGAATCAAATAAAATACTTTAATAAATTACTAATTATTGTTAACATGTATTCTTTAACTTGCAGAGTATTTTGCTAATTATATTTTTTTCCAAAGTGCTTAGGACATCGATTTCTTTTCGCATGAGTCTCTAATATAGATTCCTCCGATTTGACCAATTTTTTTCTCATCATCGATGCGAGATAACGACAGAGATGCACACGTTATTTGATTTGCGTGCGCGCATTATAAGGGGCTTATAACTCGTTCGCGTCTAATTAACCCACGGTCAATGTTTTGTTTCCAGAGGGCTTGCACCTCTAGACTGAGACTATCGCGATTTCTCCTTTCATGTGGAATAAAGGCGTCTATTGTGTGAATGCAGTGCTTTCATCTATTCGTTGGTTTACAAAAGACGCTTGCGTTTGTTTCCGAAAATGCATTTTGTACTGCTATTACACAGAGCCTACTATGCGCTTGCGTATCTATGTATTTGAACATTGTAGTTATCGATAACAAAGGAACAAATTTCACGCAAAGTTACTCTTCGCAAATTAAAGTTTACTTCTCGTATGTATGAAAATTATATTTCGTATCAGTTCCACAAAATTAATTTTTACCAACGCTCATTTTTTTTTCTCTATATTATAATTAATCTTTTACAGATATGATTAATTTTTGCAGACAAAACACAGTGGAGATAATTAGAAAATCATTCTATTAACAACTGCAAAAGAGAAATTTATCTTCTTGCGAATCATTGTTTATATGCAAAGCACAGTACAGAGTGGCATCATTTATTGTTTTTTTGTCTCTCAAAACAATAAACGAAATATCTTCGTATCTATGCTTTGCATATAAACAATGGGATTTACGAGAAGATAAATTTCTCTTTTGCAATCGTTAATAGAATGATTTTCTAATTATTTCCACTGTGTTCCGTGTATTCTGCGTCTGTAGAAAATTAATCTAAAGAAAATTAATATCGAGAAAAAATGCACATTGGTGATAATTAATGTTGTGTAACCGATACAAAATATAATTTTCATACATAAAAAAATTACGAATTTAATATTTATGAAAAGATTAAAGTAATTAAATTTTTATCAATAATAGATTCTCATTAATTAATCGTAAATTAATTTATTTAGAGTTAAAAGATCTTTCTGTAAGGTGTATATTTTATATCTAATCTTTAAAAACAAGCGAGACAAGTTATATTTCGAGGGATAAAAAAATACAGTATTTCGCTGAGAATAGCATCATTTCCCATGCCTGTCTCTAACTTTGGAAAATAGATTTATACCCCCGCTATTGATCGTATGCTATCTTTTATTTCGTATCCAGAGTTGTAGGGTCACTCTCACTGATTAAACTTCCGCGGTTAATTAACCACAGGCCGATATTTGCTCCGGTTTTGCGCCAATCCTAGGAAGACCGTGATGATGTTTCCTCTCAAATAGAAGCATAGTGACCCGCCGTTAAACGGAGTTATTTCCCATACTCGTCAAACCGCAAATACGAGCCACTCGGCT